>NC_057862.1:480564730-480865043 GCF_019393635.1 Dromiciops gliroides | reverse complement strand
CAGCTTACTAGGTAGTACAGACAGATAAGGCTGCATTGTTTGTAAGCAGAGAGAAAACTGTTAATGAAATGTGGACTGAGTGTTCTAATAGTATACTATCCCTGAAGATAACCAAGTAAAACCTGTTTATTTATATATGGTGAAATAGATAAAGTGATATCCTTGAAATCAGGAAGATTGGAGTTTGGATCCTACATCTGATACTCACTATGTGACCCTGGAAAAGTCACCTCCCTCAACTAGTTTTCTCCTCTAGAAACTGGGGATAACAATAGCACTTCATCCCCAAGTGTTGCTATAAGACTCAAATGTGACAACATATATGTGAAGCACTTCATAAACCTTAAAGTTCTATATAAATGATGACAATTAGGAAAAGGATCTTTGGCAAAGAAACTTGACATGACTTTACCAGAATGACACATTTAAGTAGTGTCAAAAATCATCATTGATTTTTGGTTTCCAAAGCGTTATTTCCCATATCCAAGATGTTTGTTGTTCTTGCGACTTCTCTGATAATATGAAAGTGCCCAATCTATCACAGGGTTGTCACTGTCCAAAATTTTCTATGGCTACATTTGTATCCATTCATATAAATGACCCCTTTTGTACTTCAAAGTCATTCTTCAAGCTCATTCGAGTTATAACTTTTATTCCTTAAGACATACTTCTAGCTATATCACTACCTGCAATGTTTTATGTAAAATTGGGACCTCTTAGTTTTTGTCAATTTTTTTTCCTTGAAATTTACAAATCTTGAGATTCATATGCATATGTAAGTCCAAACTCTGTTCTTTACCCTCACTGTCACTTCCAATTTCTCTACCTTTCCTTTCTTTCCCAGACCATCATCCCTGCACTAGCTACTCTGTCTTCTCTTTCCCATTACTAACCTTTGATGAACTAGTTCATCTCTACCCTGTCCTCTTTTCCCAGGTCCCTTATCTACTTATTCAAATAAAGATCTTGGCCCTCTAAAGTCCAAGCCTTGGATTATTTTCATTATCTGCTACCGTAACACTTACTCTTGAGCTATAAACAAAACTGAAGAAAATCATAAAGCTGTGCTAGCTGGGTCCACTATAAGTGTATGTTACATAATTTCTACTAAGCCCTCACTGCAATGATGCAATCCTTTTATATTCCTCTAATTGATTCTCTATCCCACACACTATAGTAGATTTCCCCAAACATTTTATTCCTTCTCAAATTCTCCATAGCTCCTCTTCCCTACATTCTCAGCTAAGAACTGTCTCATATTTCACTGAAAAATATGAGGTCTTTCACAAGATTACCCTCTCATATCCATTTCTCAACTGACAATACTCAAATGTCTTCTACTATTTTTTAATCTCTATTTCACATGAAGAAGTGGTCTTTCTCCTTACCAAGGTAAATTCTTCTTTGTTTATAAAAAAACAACTCTTTGTTTAAAGGCCTTACTACCTACTTACATTCACATCTCCTTCTTTCTTTAGAAATTCGCTTGATCTGCTCATCCATGATAAATATCATCCTGTAATACTCCTCCTTTTGGGGGCTAAATTTCTTGAGAAAGGTATCTACAATAGATATCTCCACTTCCTTTTCTCTCACTCTCTTCTTAACTCTTTGTAATCTGTATTCCTAATATCTTTCAACTAAAACTGCCCTTTCCACAATTACTAATGGTTTCTAAATTCCCAAATCAAATGACTTTTTCACAATCCTCATTTTCTTCACTTCTCTGTAGCCCTTGATAGTTAGTCACCCTTTTCTCCTTGCACTCTCTTCCCTTTAGCTTTTTGTGATAATTCTCTTTTTATTCTCCTCTTGTCTGACTAAATTCTGCTTCTTCTATTGCAACTTTTCTGTATCTTTATCCATGTCACACTCACTCAGAGAAGTTCATCAGTATTATAAGCCTGTTTCCTGATGGCATGTCCTCATGAGTTCTGGATGAAAGACCATACTCTCATGCTTTCCTAGTAATCAATGGAGTGAAGCGGGGCTCTGCGCCTGCTTTTTTGGCATCATGCTTTCTGTAATTTCAGATGCCTTAAACAAGGATGAAAATGGAATCAAAGTCAGCTACTGCACTGCTGGAAATTCATTTAACTTAAAAAGACTAGAAGCTAAGACCAAAGTTGAGGGAGAGTTGGCTTGCAACTTTTTATTTGCAGATTATTATGTAATCATTGCATCCTCTAAGACTGAAATGCAACATAATATGTATCAATTCTCTATGGCTTGTGTTAATTTTCCCTTGACAACAAACACATTGAAAACAGAGTTCCTCCACCAAGCAGCACCACACCATCCATACGTAGACCAACCATATATGGTCACAATAAATGGAGAAATGTTGAATGATGTGGATAAATTCACTTCCCATGGCAATATAATTTCCATGCATGTCTACATAGACGATGAGATTGATGCATGCATTACCAGAGCTAGCTCAGTATTTTTGGAGGTTCTGAAGGAATGTTATGGAGAGAAGAGGTATTAGGTTGCATTCCAAACTGACAGTCTTCAGAACCTTGTACTGACTTCATTATTTTATGTCCATGAAACCTTAACAGTCTATCAGTGCCATGCCAGAAAACTGAACCAATTCCACTTGAATTGTCTTAGGGAGATTCTGAAGATTAACTGGCAAGATAAGGTACCACTCAGGTACTCTCTTGAGGTCACCTGTCTAGCATTCAAATTCTAATGCAGAGAGTGCAACCCTAATGGGCTGGGCATGTAGCCCAAATGCCAAACATATTCTTACTTAAAATACTATTTTACAGAGAACTCACAGAAGGCAAGCACTCACGAGGAGTTCAGAAGACATGGTAAAAGAACACTTAAGGTCACTCTGAAGAACTTTAGTCTTGATTGTGAGAAATGGGAGACAATGGAATAGGACAACCCAGCATGGCATGCCCAGATCAAAAAAAGTGCTGTATGAGAGCACCTTCTCCTTCCTCCTTGTTCTCCCTCCTCTTTTATGAAAAGCCTCCTCCTGGACTTATCAAAGAAGATGAAACCAAGTCAGAAGACTGTATAGTAGATGTACCGGGCAATGAACATGACAGAGAATTTCTGACTCATGCTCCAACTACAGGACTCTGGATGCCCCTGGGCAAAGAAGTCAAGGTTATGCTATGCTGATGCTGTAAGTGGTATGGACACAGAACAAGTGAAAAAGAATGCCCATTCTTTATCAAAGGCAATCAGAAATTGGAACAGTTCAGAGTAGGACATGAAGATCCCAGGTACGATATCATAAGGGAGAATAAGCATCATGAAAAAGATGTGAGGATACAACAGTTAAAGAAGCTACTAGAGGATTCTACCTCAGATGAAGACAGCAGTACTTCCAGCTCCTCAGAATGTAAGGAGAAGCAAAAGAAAAAGAAAAAGAAAGTGAAACATAAGAAGAGGAAAACAGGAAAAGAAAAAGAAGAAGGAAAAGCACAAATCTAAGTTGAATGAGAGTTCAGACTATAAAAAGTAGTTTTCTTTTCATCGACCTCATTACTCTAGAATGATAGCTGAATGTCAGAGGTACCAAAGGAAAAGTATCCACAAAAGGGCCTCAGTTGACAGAGAAAAAGGAACCAAGAAATGGTCTGTGACATCTTGCTCTTGCTGCCAACAGTGATGAATTCAACAGGATGTTGAGTTGTTTATATGCCATACTGTGGGATTATCATTATCATCTTCCCTGATTGCCATAGTTTGTGATAAGTGTTTTGAAGAAAATCAAGCATGAGATCTGAAGACATTCTAGGCATTTCCAAAAGAGATTCCCTCATGGAAGCAGAGGGTTGGTGAGGCTGCGGGTCAACTTAACTTTCTTGAAAAGTCTAGCTCTTCAGCAGTTGCAAGTGAGTGCTATAGGGCATTGAATAATAAAACTCAGTTATCTAAGACTTAAAAAATAAAAAAGGTGCTGTACTCCAAAGCAAAGCAGAATCTCAGTAGCACAAAGGAAACATGAACTACACAAATCTGGAGACAGATCCATCCCAATTGCTCTAACAGACTACTTATGTCTGACCTGTAGTAGAGCCTTCTGAACTTGTATTTGACTGATCAGCCACAACCTAACAGACTATCATGACCTTAATATCTTGTAATCATGGCTTCTCTTCAAAAACCAAAGGGAGAACAACAACAACTCACTAATAGTGGGTGTTCCCAAAGACTCTTTTCTGGGCCCTCTTATCTTCTATTATATTCCACTTTGTGATCTCATTAGTTACTATGGGTTCAATGATCATTTCTATGGGTTATCTATTTGTTTGGCCCTAATTTCTTTTCTGTTTTCATATGCAAGGATATCTTGCCTCTCCACCAGAAGACATTGCAAAGCTGATTCTCCTTAGAACTGCAGATTCCAGGTGGTGGTGAGTTTGTGCTCCTTCCAGCAAGGCTGGCTGGAAACAATTTTAGTGTTTGAGTTAGTTTTTGCCAGACCCAAGCTGTTCTGAGTAGCTGAGGAAATAGAGCTTATTCAAGGTACCCGGGGGGCCTTTTTACCCTAGAGATTTAGATTCTAATCATCTGGGAAGTGGGTCACATTTTTCCTTTTCTCTATCCCCTTTCTCATTGTCCCTAGTTTTTTTAACTCCACCTGTGTTGTATTATTGTTCCCATTAATAGAACCTGATTTGTTTATGAAAAAGAGGCTGTTTATCTCCTTTCTTATTAGGCTGGGAGACATAACTGAAAAAGAGGCAGTTTGGAGAAGGAGAAACTCTGGACCCCATTATTTTCTGAACCCCAATATTATGGCAAGCCACCCAATTAACTCTCCCCATACTGAATTTGGCCCTGACAATAGACATACTAGATTATAATGTGTATATGAAACTCAACAACTACAAAACTGAACTCATTATTTTTCCCCACAAAACCTTCCCCTCATCCTAACTTCCCTCTTATTGTTAATGCTACAGAAATCATCTCATTCACCCAGGCTTTCAATTTAGGTAGCATTTTCAATTATTCACCCCACTCTACAACTTCTAATCAGTGCTCAGGTCTTAATATTTCTACCATTATATCACCTCTTGCATCTGCCCCTTATCTCTTCTGACATTGCTACCAGCCTGGTACAGGCCTTCATAACCTCATGCCTGGGCTTTTCCAATACCTTCTGATTAGTCTACCTGCCTCAATTTTCTCCCTTATCCAATTCACTCAGCTGTCAAATTGATCTTCCTAAAACATATGTTTGACCATATGACCCTCTACTAAACTTGAATGGCTCCCTATCACTTCCAGGATCAAATGCCTTAATAAGACAGTCTGCTTAATCTTTTCTCCCCTGCACACAGTCTGAGGTTTAGGAATGCTGAATTCCTTGCAGTTTCTTAAGCACAACACTTTATGTCCTAATTCCAACAGTTTTTCCTGGCTATCACCCATGCTTGGAACTGTGTCCCTCCTTATTTCCCCTTCATAGCTTCTGATTTCATTTAACTTCCAGCTGAAGTCCCTCTTTGGCAAAAAGCCTTTTCTGGTACTCTTTAATCTTTGTGACCACTGAAATTATCCTGGATTTATCATATGTATTGTTTATACATTGTAGTTTTTATGTCCCCTCCCCTTGGGGTCTGGGACTGTTTTATTAATTGTTTTACTTTCTTTGAATTCCCAGAGATTATTGTGGTGCCTGGCACATAGTGGACTATTTGACATATTGACTAAAAGGAACTCCTTTGGCACCCTGGTTGATGCCTATAGATGACTTTTTAGAATAATATTATAATGCATGATATAAAATGTAGGCTACTACAAAAGAAATAAATTTTACTCAAATAAAATTCTGTATGCATATATCTCAATCTGTTTCCACATATATGTATGAAGGTATATATAACACACATATGTACACATATATAAAAACATATAAATATATGTTTGTATTCACACATACACACATATGTGTGTTGGAATGGATAGAGCACTAGGCCAAGAGTCAGGAAGATCTGAATTCAAATACAATCTCAGACACTACTTGTGTGACCTTGGGCCAATAACTTAACCCTGTTTGCCTCAGTTTCCTCATTTGTAAAATGAGCTAGAGAAAAAAATGGCAAAATACTCCATTATCTTTGCCAAGAAAATCTAAAATGGAGTCATGAAGAGCTGGACATGACTGAAAATTACTCAATAGCATACACATATACATATATACATGTATATACATATATACAATTAAAGATGAATAAATGCT
Source organism: Dromiciops gliroides (assembly GCF_019393635.1). Taxonomy (NCBI): domain Eukaryota; kingdom Metazoa; phylum Chordata; class Mammalia; order Microbiotheria; family Microbiotheriidae; genus Dromiciops; species Dromiciops gliroides. Next base: position 480,858,826 of record NC_057862.1, on the reverse strand, counting down.
TTAGATGTTCTTGAACTGGGACCTTATGTGAAGAAACACTGCCTCTGGAGAAGAAATATTGCCAGCTACTACTTATAGAAGACCTATGGAACAGAGGGCAATGAAGATAGTTGTAGCCAGAAGCTATTTATATAAGACCATGCTAGAGAGTAGGTTTGCTTATACAGGGACAGGAATAAAAAATATATCTGTAGAATATGTATAATGGAAGAATTTCTTTGTTCATCTTGAAATCATTTTGCTGAGCTCAGTATCAAACCCATAAAGCTTGACCCTGAATCTTGCCTTTTAGTACTCTCCTCAACCTTTGTTCTAATCCTGATTTGGACCTTCTTTATAGGCCTTTCAGTCTTTGGCCCTTGATCTTCATAATGTATATTCCAGTTACTTTCTCCCAACTATTCTATCATTAAGTTTTTGGTTCCTGTGCTGCATCAGAACATTTCTCCACCCACCAATCTCTCCTTCTCAAGATGGAGGACATCAGTATTATTCAATTCACTCAATTGCAGACTATGGTCCTAAGAATAAAAGTAGAGGGGAAGATAAAATGAAATGCCAAACATTCACAAAAAAGGAAAAAATAATATATAAATATCAGGTTTTGGTTTCTGAAACATTTTTCTAGTTGGAAGTATAAAGAACATCCCCTTTCACCAGAATAGCTCCCATTGATTTCCCAGGCAGTGTATATAGCAGGAAGTTACTTATATGAGCAATAGAACTTTAGATCTAAGAAAATAGAACAACATGACTTCTTCTTGACTCCTGCTATCTGCACCAACAAAGGTTTTTACTTTTACTGGGTACAGGGTCTGTTTCTTGTTTTGTTCCACATCTTGTGGAGCCTAACTAAACACAATGTTCCTTCAGAAGATGTAGCAGTTTCCTTTTTGTGTCTACTCTGTGGAAAGCAAGGTAGAATAAAGAATAACCTTCAAGCAAGAAAATTGCAATGGAAAAGGAGAAACTTTAAAAAAACTGCAAAACACAATAATGCATATCTCGGGGAATTCTTTTTTTCTCATGGAAAAGTTCAAATAAGTCTTAATTATATAGTCTTACAGATTTTGGATTTATGTAAAGAACAATTTCTTAAGACTAAGAGTTGTACAAATGGAGATTGGACTGATGTAAGAGGTCATAGTGGATAGTTTCTCACTGGATGTCTTCTAAGAGAGTCTCAACAAACATTTGCCAATTATGTTAGTGAGTAGATAATTGCTCAGGAGATGGAGTAACCTCCAACTTCAAGAACCAGGAATAATGATTGAATTTCCAAAGAAGCTAACTTAGATTTCATATTAGGGTAACAAGCAACTTGCTCATAGAGTTATTGCTATGTAAAGTGGACTGCCTCAGGCAGTATGGGATCTTCTTTTGATATTTTCAAAAAAGGCAAGTATATTATAGTGGAGATTCTTTTATGATATGGATTAAACAAGATGGCTGCTTAGATCTTTTTAACTCCCAGATATTGTGATTCTATAGCTGTCCCTCCCACATGAGATATTCAATGATTAGATAATCAAAGTTGCTAAAAAGAACACACTTCCTTCCATTAAAAAAAATTTGTGTGAAACTAGCTATCAGTCAGTAAGCTCTACTTGAGGATGAATAATTCACATTATTTAAAATTTTAATCAAGACCATCAAAAACAGTTATTCAGCTTTAACTTGCATATTCTATGTTAAATTCTTTCCTAAAAAGGTTCATTTGAGAAATATTTTTTTAATTGTTGGCTATTTAATAAGCACTCTGGGGGCAGAGAAATGAAAAAGTACTGTTCCTACCTTCATTGTTATCACGGCCTAATGAGGTACATAAGACCTGCCTTCATACAAGGTAGAATTTAAAAGATCAAGAAGGTGTCTAAAGCATTTTAATTTAATTCACTTCAAAATAATTATTAAGCTCTTACTTTGTTTAAACTCCTAAAATAGGGACCTAAAAATACAAAAGTGAAAAAAAAAAGCTGTGCATATAATACAACATGTACAAAAAGAAATATAAAGTAAATAAGGTTTAAAGAAGAGAGAATGGTAATAACTAAAAGATATTATCTGAGATGTGCTTTGATGAAACTAGAGATTTTATAAGTACAAGGTTAGGAAAAAGTTTATTCCAGTTCTAGGTCATGGAAACTGGAGATAGACTATTGTGTATTGGGGCTGAGTAGTGAGTAGTGGGCAGTTGCCTGAAATGAAGAGGGTAGGAGGCAGAGTAATATGATTGGAATAAGGTTGAAAAGACAGATGGGTTTATGATTATGATTGTTTTAAAAGCCAGTAGGGGAATAAATTTTGTACTATTTCCTAAAAGCAATAGGGAGACATGGAAAATTGAGGAGAAGGATGATCTGTTAAGATCTATGTTTTAAAAATATGATTTGGGCAGCTGTGTGGAGATTGCATTGTTAGAAGGAACAGACTAACTGTAGAAAGAACAGTTAGGAGGTTATTGAAGCATTCTAGGTCAGAACATATGAGAACCTAAACTAAAGTGAAGACTATATGAGTAAAGAGAAGAGGGTTGATTTAACTAATGTTTGTTGTGAAAGTATAATAAGCAAGATTTGTCAGCTCATTACATATAGGAGCTGAGATGGAGAGAAGTGTTCAATATTAACCCATGAGTCAAGAGGAGAAAACATTTTTACCTGTGGAGATCTCATGGAGGAAGAGACTTTTGAGTTGGCCACTGAAGTATGAAGAGGAATTCAGTAAGAAGAGTACATGGGTAAGAAAGCCATTGCAGATGAAGTAAACAAATTGAATAAATTCTTAGATGCTAGAAAGCTACAAATAATTCAATTTAACATGCAAATATGAAGAATAAAAGTGAAAGAGTTCATTATGATAAATAAGACTAGAACAGTGGTTTGGGGAAAAATTGTGGTCCCTTTAAGTTAAGACTATCTTTATCAGGCTAAGGGGATACCTCAGAAAATTTCTGAGCAGGGCAATATCATATTCAGATTTCTGGATTTCAAAACATTGCTCATAGCAGTTTGTGGGTTGAATTGGGAAAGGAAAAACATGGGGTAGGGAGACAAATTAGAAGACTCTTGTGGTAAGGACCCCATCTAAGAACTAATGAAGGCTTCAAATAGAATATTGGCAAGGGAATAAAGGAGAGAATAATAAATATATTGGGACATGTTTTAATAATTATCCCACTTGAGGGCTTTTAAATATTATATGAAATTCTTCCTTTCTATCTCATGTCCCTACAATAATCCCCACTTGGCAACCACAAATATCATTTCCATTCAATTTAATAAAGACCAAAAATAACTTCTTGGATTAGTGAAACCAAATCACTTAGATTAGTTCACCAGAATAAGTCCATTCACACTACTGACCTTTTCTACAAAAATGCCTAGGTGAAGTGAGGGGATTATAAACTGATAAGAACCTACAATTTCAACTCCTGATCCTTTTTACTTCTTTAATTTATGTCTCCATATTTCTGTTTTCTCAGTCTTGGTGAATGTCACTGTTCCTTCCATTGTATAAGAAGGACATAAATTTTTGTGGGCATATTTAGTGGTGTTTCCTAGATATTAACAATTCAGACAACTGTGTCAGGAACAGGTCATTGGTAGGAATATGTGCATCCATTTTATATGAACTCATTAGTTATTTGAGTCCCATTTGGTACTAAACTTGTACATTAAACCCTACCTAGGAGAGAGATTATAGAAGTGACATTGACAATTAAGATTAGACACTGGGACAAGAGAGAGAAAGTAAAAAAATTATGACTCCAGGTTGTCTATCCTCTGGGTCATTTGGAGTTACCATTGAGTAATGGGTAGCCTTTCACTAGAAATCTTCAAGCAAAGGCTTGGATGACCATGTGTCAGGTATACAATATTGGTGGTTCTTATTTAGTTTTGTTTTGGACTATATGATCTCTAATTTGTGCTTCATGTCCCTTCTACACCCAGTATTCTGTTATTCTATAATTTGGAATCAGTGTGTAAAGGTAGCTAGGTGGCATATTGAAGGGAGTAATGTATGTGGATTCAGAAAGACCTGAGTTCTAATTCCATCTCAGACAATTTTTATGTGACCTTAGCTAAGTCATTTAAACTATTTGCCTCAGTTTCCTCCTCTGTAACATTAATAATAATAATAATAATAATAATAATAATAATAATAACACCTAACCCTAAAGGTTGTTGTAAGGATAAAATTATAATATGATATTCTGTAGGGCAAAGCAACTGGAATTACAACCAAGAATCACCTATCCAGTAAAACTGTGTATAATCTTTCAAGGGGGAAAAAATGGGCATTCAATGAAAGGACTTTCAGTCATTATTGATGAAAATACATGAGCTGAATAGAAAACTTTACTTTCAAATAAAAGACTCTATAGAAACATAAAAAGGGAAACAATACAAAAAAATCCATGAGGAATATTAAAAGCTTAAACTGTTTACATTCTTACTTGGGAATATGATACTTGTAACACAGAAGAACTTTCTCATTATTAGGGCAGCAGGATGGAGTATATTTAGACAGCAGGCACAGGTGTGAGTTGAATATGAAGGGATGATATCTTTAAAAAATAAAATTAAGGGGTGAGAGAGGAACTCACTGGTAGAAAGGGAAAGGGAGAGATGGAATAGGGTAAAGTATTTCACATAAAAGAATCAAGTAAAAGCTTACACAATGGAGGGGAAGATGGGGGAGGTACTTGGAAGTAAATCAACCTTACTCTCATCAGAATTGGCTCAAAGAGGGAATAACATACACATTAGATTGGGTATAGAAATCTATCTTACCCTGCAGGAAAGTAGGAGTGGAAGAGGATAAGGGGTGGGGGAGGTGATAAAAGGAAGGACAGATTGGGGGAGGGGGCAGTCACCAGCAAAACATCTTTGAGGAGGGAAAGCATGAAAGGAGACAGAGAATAAAGTAAATGACATGGAGAGGGCACAGGATGGAGGAATATTCTGTTAGCAATAGTAACTGTGAAATGATGAGCAGGGTGCTCTCAGAAAAACCTGGAAAGACTTACATGAACTGATGCAAAATGAAATGTACTGTATACAAAGTAACAGCAATATTGTAAGATGATCAGCTGTGAATGAATTGGCTATTCTCAGTAACAGAATGATACAAGACAACTCTGAAGGACTTTAAAAAACATGTGATCCATCTCCAAAGAAAGAACTGACGGTGTCTATATACAGAATGAAGCTTTTTTTTTTTTTAGTTTCTTTTTCTCAAGATTTTTTTTGGCTGTTTTCTTTCACAACCTGAACTAATATGGAAATATGACTACACATGCATAGCATATATTGTATTGCTTGTGTTCTTAAGCTGGGAGGGATTGGGGAAGAAGGGAGGAAGAGAATTTGGAACACAAAGTTTTGAAAATGGGCATTAAAATTGTTTTCACATGTAATTGGGGGGAAATAAAATTCTAAATAAATGAAAAAATAGAACACAAAATAAAATTTCCTGCACAAATCCTTTGACCATATTGTATTTAGTGAATGGTTCTTATTTTTTATAAATCTGTCTGTTTCCCATATATTTGAAAAATTAAGCCTTTATCAGAGAAACACAGTAATTTTCCTGCTTTTCCTCTAATGTTTCTTCTATTATTGGCTACATTCATTTTCTCTGCTCAAAACCTTTTTTTTTAATTTGATTTCATCAGAATTATTCATTTTACCTCCTATGCTCCTTTCTATTTTGGTAATCAATTCTTCCTTTATCCATGTATCTGACAAGTAACTTTTTTCCCCAATGTTCCCTAATTTGCTTATGGTTCTACCCATTACTTTTAAATCATGTACCGATTTTTAACATATATTAGCATATGTTCTAAGATATTGATCTATGCCTTGTTTATGCTAAACTTGTTTTCTAGTTTTCCTAAAAGTTTTTGTTGAATAGTGATTTTTTTTCTCCAATGGTTTGGATTTTGGGGTTTATCAAACACTGTGTTATGGTGGTCACTGGCTTCTGTATATCATGAACCTAGTCTATTCTAATGACAAACCTCTCTATTTCTTATCCAGTTGTTCAGTAGAATCAATCAAGTCTGGCTCTTTGTGACCCAATTTGGGGGTTTTCTTGCCAAAAGTAGTGGAAAGGTTTGACATTTCTTTATCCAGCTCATTTTACAGATAAGGAAACCGAGATAAACAAGGTTAAATGACTTGTGCAAGGTTATAAAGCTAATGTCTGACTCAGATTTGAACTCGGGTCTTCCTGATTCTAGGCTTGGCACTCTATCCACTGCACTACCTATCTGCCTTATCTTTTCCAGAAGAAAACTGTTTTAATGATTACTGCTCTGTAATATAGTTTGAGATCTTATACTCTTAGGCCACCTTCCTCCACTTTGATTTTCATTGATTCACTCTTCCAAATTGTAAGGGTGTCTAAGGACAAGATGGAAGTACTGAAAAAACTGGGTACTCAAACCAATGAAGTAAAATGAGTGAATAACATAAATTCAATTGATAATCAATTGTAATCAGAGAAAAATATCAGTTTTTATGATCTTAGAGGAAGAACAATGAAAAGTGCTGATAAGTACCACAGTGTGGCCATAATTATGGGTAACTGAAATGAAATGAGATGAAAAGTTATTCAAAGTAGGAAGCTTAGAAATGGTGAAGCCAGTATGCTAAAGAACAATTACCATGGATGACAAAAAACATTCAACATGATGTCAGTGGTTGGGATGAAAAGGAGAAAGATGCTGAATTCTTTGAGGAAGGTAACCTATTACTTTCCAGAATCCTATAGTCCAAAAACAGCAAAATTTCTGTTTCCTTCCTTTTCATTTTTTTGAAAAGTCTCTGGATTCCAAATTGTGTCCTCCACTTAGGAAATGCTCATACAGCATTTCTTGCTCATGAATAAATATAAAAATAACTAGAATTGAATAGTCCAATGGTCCATTTTTAGTCTATTAAACCAGTTAAATCCACTTGATACAAAGAAAATTGCTAATTAATGAAGTGATGCAAATAAATCCTTGAGAAAATGAGTAACTACTATTCCTGGAATGGCTTTACTAAACTAATAGACATTACAAGATGTGCTCTTGTGGCTTAGGAGAGATTGAGCTTCTTTTAAATTCAATACCCTTGTCTTTCTGTGAAGCTATTGCCGAGTGAGATGGAGTACAGAACAAAACACTGTTCAGCATCCCATTTAATTTAGTCAGTGGGAGGATGCACAGGGCATTCTAATAAAGACTAAGTATAGTGGAATATAAACTTTTTTTCATAATTCAATGACACAGGCCATTCTAATCTACTAGCTACAGACACTTGATGAATCTCTCAAAATTAATCTAGCATGATAATAATAATAGAAAGACAGGATGGCATAATGGATAAAGAGCTAAGTCAAGAAGACTTGAATTCAAGTCTCATCTCTGAAAAATAGCAGTTATGACCCTGGGAAATTCACTTCAACTTGAATCATGAGAATCAACTTTCTAAAATTACCATGGAGAAGGTAGCTATATATATATATTTCTAGACAAAGTTTCCTCACTTTCAGTTCCCTACATAAATGAAACCACAGGTCTGAGGACAAATAACATAGCAGCATTTCTCAAATTTATATAGTGTTTTTTAGGTTTATAAGGAACTTTAGTCATAAAATCCTATGAAATAAGTAGGATTAGTATTTTTTTAAATAGAAAAGGAAACAAGCTCTGAGAAATTATGATTTATTAATGGCTTTTCCCGTCTACATTCTCTCTTGTTAATCTCTACAACTTCAGGCTATCTCTTAAGTTTTACAGATTGACTATAGAGTGTTTTTAATTGGATGTCTCAGAGGTATCTTAAATTTATCATATCCAAGTCTGAAGTCATCATCTTTCCTCTAATCCCACCCCTTTTTCCAAACTTCACTATTTCTGTTGAAGGTAACTTCATTCTTCAAGTCTTTCAGGTGTAAAACCTTGATATTATCCTGGGTTTCTCACTCTCTCCCTCCTCCTAACTCATCAATTGCTATATCATGCCATTTCTTCTTTCTTGTCTTTTGTTTTTGATCCCTTCTGTTCACGTACATAGATAACATCTTAGTTTAGGCATACATTGCCTCTCTTATAGATTACTTCCATGTTTGGCAAGCCAATAAGTATCATTGCCTAATTATTCCTTAATTGTCTCATTCTACTTTAGCTCATCCTATGTACTGTTGTCAAAGTAATGCTCTCTAAAATCAGATTTGAGTATGTGGCTTCCATACTCAGTCAAGTCCAGTAACTTCTTATTGCTTCTAAGATCAAATATAGACCCTTGAATTTCTGTGAAGCTATTGCCAAGTGAGATGGAGATCTCTCCAGACTCACTAGACATTGCTCTTCCTCTTGAACTCCTCAATGCAGCCAAATTTTACCTCTCTGTTTTGTATACATGGTCTTCACTATGTCTCCTATCTGTTTGCCTTTTCCCTGGCTATTCCACGTGTCTCACATTTATTCTTGCCTTACATCTAATTTCATAGTTTCTCTCTTCCTTTAGTCATAGCTCAAGGATCATCTTTTACACATAGTCTTTCCTGATTCCCCTAACTGCTAGCACTGCCTTTCTAACTCCCTTGCATTTAAATACTTTGTATATAGTTGTATTTATTGATTTTATTTTATTATCTATCCAATCAGAGGATTTGGAAAGCTACTTCAACCATGGCTAAGCTTGCCAAGCGTGTCTGGGCAAACAGTAAACTGACAAGACGAACCAAATTTGCTGTCTATAGAGCATGCGTCCTGAGTACCTTACCGTATGGCAGCAAAACATAGACTACATATACTAGACAAGAGAAGAAGCTTAACAGCTTCCACATGTGCTGTCTTTGGCGCATCCTTGGCATATCTTGGTCACATAGGATCACCAACACAGAAGTGCTCCAATGCGCACAACTTCCGAACATCTACACGCTACCGAAACAAAGACGGCTGTGGTGGCTCAGTCATGTGTACCGCATGGAAGAGAGGTGCATTCCTAAAGACCTACTCAATGGTGAGTTAGTCTCAGGCCAAAGATCTACTGGAAGCCCCCAGCTTCGCTACAGAGATGTATGCAAGTGAGACTTGAGGACTCTGGGAATAGACATTGGCAGCTGGGAGGAGATGGCCAAGGACTGCACCTGATGGAGTTCAGTACTCAGGGGCAGCTTATGTGCAGCTGAGATGGGCCTTCAAGCTTGGGAGGAAGAAAAACAAATGAGATGCGGGAACCGAGGGGCAGCAGAAAGCTCAGTTTTCCAGTGTCCTCGTTGTGGCAGGAGCTGCGGCTCCCGTATCGGACTGCACAGCCACTCTGTGGCCTGTGGCTCTTCAAGACCCTGATCCATGGTTATCCGCAACTGGTGGAAGCCTACTACTACTACTATCTATCCATATACTTGTTTCCTCCATTAGAATGTAAGCTATGCAAGAGTGGGGATTGTTTCATTCTTTTCTTTGCATTTTTATCAGTTGCACCTACCACTGTTTTAGCACATAGAAGCCACTGAATAAAACTTGTTGATTGGTTAGTTGATTGCTTGTGAAAGGTAAAATAATTAATGACTTCCATATCAGAACAAAGCATTAATTGATGTCTTCTGATTCCAAAGCTGGGGCTCTTCAGACATAAAATTTTAGTGCAAATGAGAAATTGAACATAGTGAAAATTAGGGTTTAGGTTTTATTGACCAAATATTGTTTTGAAAAGAAACAAAAAGAGATAGCATTAGTTTGTATATATTTACTTGGAAAGAGAAAAAGAATGATATCCTCAGAAACTAAGAATCATGAAAGGTGTCTATCATGATATATTTGAGAGTATATCCTACTAGGTCTTTATATGATCATCAGATTTTAGATCTAAAACTAGAAAATACCTCAGAAGTCAACTAGTTGAACATCTTCATTTTACAGATTCGGAAATTGTGACCTAGAGAGGCTAAGCAAGTTACCCAAGACCACAGTGGCAGAAAACTTTGCATTAATCTTGACTCTGACGGTAATTAGTAAAATGACCTTTGGTAAGTAAGCCCCTTCATCCCTCCTGACCTTGATTTTTCTCACCTATCCATGAAAAAGATATCTTTCATTTCTATGGCTTCAAATCTATCTCTCTGCAAATGAATAAAGGGGAAGGGAAAGGGAATAAGCATTTATATAGAGGCTACCTTGTTCCAGGTATTGTTCTAAGTGGTTTACACCTAATTTCTTATTTGATCCTCACAAAAACCCTGTAAGATAATTCCTATTATCATTTCCATTTTACAACTGAGGTAAGAGAGGTTAAGTGACTTTCCAAGGGTCACATGACTAAGAAATATCTGAAGTCACATTTGAACTCAGGTACTATTTGAAAATTTATAATTTATACTTCAGCCATCCCTCAGAACTCCAGCCTTGTATTACCAATTATTTTCTAGATATTTTCAACTTAATGTACTACTGGACCTCAAATTCAACATGACCAAACCTAACTTCCTTAACTTATTCCTCTAGACCTGTACTTCTATTTTAACTACTATTTTTTTTCTGGATGATAGCATCATTCCTTATCCAGAGGATGGCACTACTATCCTCACATTCAGTCATGATCATGAGCTCAATTCTTAACTCTCTTTCACTCTACATCTAATGATTTGTAAAACCTTTTCAATTTTATATAAGCAAAACTGTTCTATTCAGTCCTTTCTTTTCTATCCCACTGCAATTATCCTGGTTAATGCCTTCATTTCTTCTAAGCTATACTATTGTTGCTGACTAAAATCTAGTCTTCCTGCTCCCCCTTTTCGCTCTACTTTAATTCACCCTTTATGACAGTAATTCAACTTCCTAAAAAAAAAAAAACCCTTAAAATCATGCCTTCTCTCAACATACTTCTAATTGCTCACCATTTCTTAAAGAGTCAAGTATAAACATTTGATCCTGTTATTCAAGACTTACTAGGATCTGCCTTGGGTTCACCTTTTCAGACATTCCATACTATCATCCCTCTTCTACTTAATGTTTCAGCAAAATTGAATGATTATTCATCCTACCCTTTTTATGCAAACTCTTTTAGCTCTGATCTTTAGCTTACCATACCTATCATTCCTGGAAAGGACTCCCTGCCATCATTATCTTTTGGGATGTCTCCTATCCCATAAGTCTTTATTTAGGCACCATATTTATCTGTAAATACTTCCCCCAGTTGACTGTTATTTCTTCCTTTAGAAAATTCTTAGTAATTTACCTAAATTGGCATTGTGGAATGGTAGACAGAAAGATGGCTTCAGTGCCAGGATAATCTGGCTTTTAATCTGCCTCTGCTCAATACTGGCTGTGTATTTCTAAGAAATTAATAACTTAACCCCTCATTGCTCTAAGAAACTCACTATGATTATAAACTATTGAGAAAATACTGTCCAATATTGGTAGAAGTTTTTTTTTTTCATCCAGAAGTTCCTAAAACCAATGAAATCACAAGTTTGGTTTCTACGCCGATTGCAGTCTTTATCCCTGGGCCTATCCTTATCATTGTCTGTCTTCCCAACCTGCCTTTTTTCCTACCTTTCCTTTGTATTTATTGCATTCTCTTCTGTAGCATTATTATTTGAGGTATCTGTTTATTTCCTGTTTGGTCAATAACCTCTTTGAAAATATATTGTTTTTCATCTATGTCACTTTATCCTCAGTACCTGACATAGAGCTTTGCATATACTAGGTGTTTAATGAATTAGGAATTGAACTACACTGAATCAAAAGAAAGCAAACTAAATAATCAATAATGTCCCTTTCTGTATTAGTGATCAATAGGAGATTTGGTTCCACATCTTCCAAGCTGAGATATAAGGTTTGCATTTTAATTTCAAATTATTCCTTGCAATGTTTAAAAGAAGAGTCTGGGCCATATCATCAGGCTTATTTCCATAACAGATATGAGTTACAGGCAGTTTATACATAAGAAACATTTAATTTTAATCATGAAGTCCATCTCCACTAAACTGTTAAGGATTTGATTTCTTTTATGTTATTTGAAATGAAACACTGAAAAATGCTTTGACATTTTAATGCTTTCCTTTGCTTATTCCTGGGAATTCTCATTAACCTTATTATTAGGGAAAGAACTCAATTGAGCATTTAGGAGTTAATATTTAAGTCAAAGGAAAGCACACTAGAACTAAAAAGATCAGATCTTGGTTCAAATTATAGCTCTACTTCTTAAAACCTGTAAGATTTTCGGGCAGCTAGGTGGTGTAGTGGATAGAGCACCAGCCCTGGATTCAGGAGGACCTGAGTTCAAATCAGGCCTCAGATACTTGACACTTACTAGCTGTGTGACCCTGGGCAAGTCACTTAACCCCAATTGCCTCCCCCCCAAAAAAAAAACTATAAGATTTTGACAGTCATTTAACCTCTCATTTTCATCTGTACAATGAGAAACTGGACTAGATGGTCTCTTTGTTGGTCTTTGGCTCTCATCCTTTGATGCTTTTTAAAATCCCTTGTTTAGGACAGATCAGAGATCAGTTAAGATAGTTGCTTAAGAGATCAGACTTTTGGAAATCAATCTATATATTTGTAATAATATATATACATTTACATATATGTGTCTATATACACATAAATGTGTGTACATGTATGTGTATATATTTATATGCCTATCTATATTAAAATGTATATGTATATATGTATATTATATGTGTGTGTATATATAGAGAGAGAAAGAGACAGAGACAGAGAGGGGGGAGGGAAATGGGGGCAGGGAAGAGCTGATAGAAGAGGCAATGGTAAAGATGAGAGATGAATAGCAAATCAGGCCCTAAATGCTTGAATCTTTGCTTTGAATAGGAATATAGTGCGTGGCTAAGAGCATAATTTTATCTTGCCTAGATAGAGTGCTGGATGTGAGATATATGAGGCCAGAAGTGCTGGGTTCCAGGCTTGACTCTACTGCTTGCTAGTTGTGTGGTCCTAAACAAATATCTTCTGAATGGTATCATTAAAATAGGTAAAAAATAATCTGTCAGAGTTGTGAGCAAAGCACTAAGCAAAGTAAAAGTGTGGCTTAAATGTGAGTTATATATTTTTCCCATCATTATTAATGAGTTTAAATCTTTGTTTGATGCTTCACCAAAGAAGAAAAGTGTGGCCTATTTGCTTAGAGACATTACTTAATATATCACCAAACCAAGATGATGTGGGAGGACAAAAAGATTATGAACCTAACAGATAAGATCAGCTCCACCCAAGGTCTATAAATGTATCTGTTAATTCACAGAATGTTTATCAGGATTATAAGGGAACTAGTAGGTACTAAATAAATGAATGCTGAATTGATTTGGATATTTATTGAATCTCTACTAACTACCTCTGCTTTTTTTATTTCCAGTGAAATTTTCACTTGCCTTTTAGGTTGGTCTAATGTATTGCATACTGGAACTCATTTGCATTGCCATCTAGAGTGTATTCATGATAATAATGATGATGATGATCGTCAATTATGAGCAAAAATATATAATAATTTCCTGAGCTGCAACTTTTCTTTCCTCATTTCAAAGGAGTATATAAACTGCTATAAACTAAATGTATGTTCTACTTTTATTTTTCATCTATATATGCCATTTTAAAGTTTGCTTTTAGGTGGCAAAGCAGGAAATACATCTTTCTAATATAAGGAAATGATGGATTATCTGGAATCCATTGTACAAAAATAAAGATGTCTACATTGCTACTCCTCTCTAATTAATTATGTTAATTAAGGATGAACCATATTTACATTCAACTTGTATATGGCTTGGCTTACTGATCACAGATAGTACATGGAAGTGACTAACCTACTATTTGATTTTCTTGGTTCTTTGGTATATGAATATACATGGATATCAGTGGTCATTTTCTTCTTTAGCATTTTCATCTCACTGGGCTCCTGTATACACCCTGAGGCCTAAAAGCCCATCATGGTCTTAACAGCCAAAGGTTGGAAAAAGGTCCAAGTATTTCATAAGTCAGCAGTCAACTGGTTGTAACAACCTGGTAGAAATTCCCAGCCTTTTACCAATCCTTATGGATAAAGATGCAGGACAATGGCTTTAATAAGAAGGGACATTGCATCACCCACTTCTCTGGGTCTGAATCTTATTTTTGACACTTACCAGCTGTGTGACCTAGAGCCAGTCCTTTACCAATCTGGGCTTCAACTTATTCATCCTTAAATTTGGGGGGTGGAATATTTTATCTATGTGATTTCTAAATAATTTCCCAGCTCAAAACTGTTAATTCTGTCATCTTTTAGGGGAGATAAAAGAGTTTTTTTCCCCCTCTAGAGAATATGAGGAAAAATGGTAGTATTTAAAGCATAACCCAAACACCAAGTCCCACTTATCCTTTTGTGACAGGGTTTATAAAGATAATCTAGCAGCACAGACCTACTTCCCTTATTAAAACAGAACCAAGTATGATAAATGTGGTATATAATACCTGGGAATGTGGACATGAGTGCAGGTTTATTGAAACACTAAGCTTCCTGACCTGAAGACAGATTGGAAAAAATGGGATGGTAGAGGACATTTGGTAAAGACTATTCAGAATACAAAGCAGATGATTTAATTTCTAAACTGATATTTTTAATGCTTTCCAAAAAATCCTTCAATGAGGGAATTCATGAAAATCTATGCTTAGAATAAAGAAAATTTGCTTGCCAAGGGAAAGATTATTTTGTGATATGAGGGATGAGGTCTTACTCATTATGAAGTATGTGGTCAGAATCATTCTTTAAAGGCACAAGTATTTGACAGGCTCCTCTTGTGTAAGAAGTGTTAGTTCTTATTCCTGGTCACGTTAGAAAAGGAGAGTGGCTTGACAATGATGGACAGTACAGGAGCAGCAGGGCTCTGCCTGAATTAATTTGAAGTCCTCTTCTAAAGCACTGCTATCTTCTTTTACTACACCGAAACTTGATTGTGCTAATAATGCATGCCTAGCTCTTCAAGAGGCATGTAGTAAGACAAGAGCAAAAAGATTTCCAGAGAAGTAATAGGATGCTGAGGAAAATAACCAAGGCAGTCATACTGAATTTCATCCATTCATTGTTTCATGACATTCAGACACCATTTATTACAGTGTCTACTATATAAAGGAATCGGACATACTGAATGGAATGCTAGACTTGGAGTCAGAAGGCTTTGGATGAAATCCCACATCTGAAACCAAGTAATTCTGTTACCATTGGCAAATGACTTAACCTCCCTGAGATTCAGACATATTTCTGAGACTAGATGCTAAAGATAGATTGTATTATAAGGAGAAAAATCTCTGCAATGAAAAGATCTCAGATCATTGAGATTACATATATATATATATATATATATATATATATATATATATATATATATATATATGGATATATAGTATGTATACATACTCAGATAGATATACACATATATGTGTATGTATGTATGTTTATATATATATATATATATATATATATATATATATATGCAAGGCACTAAAGAAAAGCTAAGAAAAATAATATAATCACAGTATCAATGCATTGTAAGGGATCTCTGAGGTTTATAACTGATCAAGAATCCTGTCTATGCCATGCCCAAAAACTATTACTTAAAAGATTTCAAGTGAAGAAGTGATTACTTTGTAAGACAGCCAATTCAAAGATTATATCATCTTTATTGCTATGTAGTTTTTTCTTATGATGACTCTGAGAGGAAAACTAGGAAGCACTGAAAGGAACAAGAAAATATTAATAAAACAGGGAAAAAGAATCACAGAACCACCAGGCACTTAAATGTGCAAACAAGCTAGAATATAAATACTGAATTTTTAAATTATTCATGTGGAAGGAAAAAAGAAATGTGACGCTCCAGTTTGGGGATCTGACTTTTGAGAGGAAGAGAGAAAATTTGGAAATTACTGATTTTATGGCTAAAAGACAGTGCTTCTTTCACCAACCACTTGTGACGAGGAATAGACTGCACTGGATTATAACTGCCTGCCTTTCAAGATAAACTATTTAATGGAATGTATTCATAATGTGTATTTTAATATGTGCATCATATGTTATATATATATATATACATATATATATATATAATATTTATAAGCTAGATTTTATTTTTTTTGCTGGGAAAAGAGGGTTAAGTGACTTGCCCAGGGTCACACAGCTAGTAAGTATCAAGTGTCCGAGGCTGGATTTGAACTCAGGTTCTCCTGAATCCAGGGCCAGTGCTTTATCCACTGTGCCACCTAGCTGCCCCTAGGTAAATATTTTTTAAATAAGTATTGAAATTGCTGCAGTTAAGGAGATCAAAGTTCCCTTTTCACATAAGTATACTTGCTCAAACACAGCCACTCCTAGAGATGAAAGGAATGTCAATCATTATCTAGTTCAATATGCCTGATTTTATCAATGAGAAAAATAAAGCCCACAGAAGTTGTGACCTTAGAAGGATCAGACAGGTAGTAAGAGTGAAGGGGATGAGTTTGAACCTGCCTCCCCAAACTCCAGAGAACCTCTTCAAACTTCTAAGCATTGTTCCAAACTTTTCCCTTCTAATTGTAATTCTTATACTAATAGGAAGGAATGAAAACATAAGGGAAGGAGGGAAGGAAGGAAGGAAGAA
Source organism: Dromiciops gliroides (assembly GCF_019393635.1). Taxonomy (NCBI): domain Eukaryota; kingdom Metazoa; phylum Chordata; class Mammalia; order Microbiotheria; family Microbiotheriidae; genus Dromiciops; species Dromiciops gliroides. Next base: position 480,842,203 of record NC_057862.1, on the reverse strand, counting down.
AGGAAGGCGGGAGGGAGAAGAAAGTAGGAAAGAAAAAAGTATGGAAGTGAGGAAAGAAGTAAGGGAGGGAGAAAGGTTGAGAGGAAGAAATGGAAGGAGGAAGGGACGGAGGGAAGAAGAAAGGAGAGGAAAAAAGAAAGGAGGAAGGGAGGAAGGAAGGAAGGAAACAAGAAATTATTTAATATTTATTGCAAAACAGGCACTATGCTAAGTCTATTACAAATATTATCGAACTTAATATTTACAACAACATTGGGAAACAGGTGCTAATATTATACTCATATTACAGATGAGATAACTGAAGCTGGGAAAAGTTAAGTGCTTGACACAGATTTGAACTCAAGCAATTAGGATCATAGTAAGAACAATAATAACAAAAACAATAACAATTATTTTGATAGTGTTAAGGGCTAAAATTCTAGCTAAACTGTCTAAAATATCTAATGAGTGGTCGCCAACAAATTATAAGCTTTAGCAAGAGTTAGACTTTTAAGCATTTATTAAGGAGAATAAGAATTTAGTAAAGAGAGAGAAAGGCCTAGATTCCTATCTATTAAAGGGAGAGCACATTTCTAGCTCCGCTCTCCACCAGAGTCCAAAGGAAAGAGAGTCAGAGCGAGTGCCAGTCTCTTCCTTCCTCCTCCCACTAGCCCGCATCAGTTCCTGACGCCAAAGAAAAGACTCCTGGTCTTGCCCTCAAAGACCTTCGCTTCATGGGCAGAACTCTTCTACAGTAAGTCTCCAGCAGGTGGCATCATTCCAATCATTATAGTTCCCCACTTTGTTTCCTCAAGAAACGGTACGTTTCCTTGATGAAACAGTCAAAAATAACAGAATTTTCAGAGAACCAGTGGAACCCAACCTGCCTGGGAAGGACGTTTTCAGGTATTATTGACAACTCCTACTGCCATTAAAATTGGTGAAAAAGACTCATGGATTCATTGCTCTCATGTAAAGCCTGCACCATTCATAGGTGAAGAGATTTCAGATAGACCTGAGGTAAACGCTAAAGAGCTAAAAACCCTAACGATAGCAACTGTTAAAGAGCAAAGAGAGTTCAGAGGAAATAGGCAGTTCCCATTTGATAATCCCACTGATCAGTTAAATGCTTTGGGACTCAGTCTTTGTAAAGTATCAGGAGATGGAAATTGCCTTTTTAGGGCTTCAGCAGACCAGCTAGAAGGTCACTGTAGAAATCATCTCAGACATAGACAAGAAGCTGCTTCTTACATGATTAACCATAGACAAGAGTTTGAGTCTTTTAGAGTAAATGACTCCCCTTTTGAAGAATATGTTGAAGAATTAAAGAAATTTGGAAAGTGGGGAGGAAATGATATGACTGTAGCATTTGCTAAGCAGCATCACCTGAATGTGGTAGTTCATCAGTTAAATCAGCCTTTATTGAAAATCAGTGGCACAGACAAAACTGATGTTAGAGAACTCCACATTTTCTACCATAAAGAACATTATGACAGCATTAGAAAGATCAATGACAATTCAGAAACCCCTGCCACTTTGGCATGCAGAGAATTGGGGAACCAGTTAAAACAATGTGGCATACCCCAAACTCTAGCAGCTTAAATACCTTAAAATTTAACAAGCATTTCCTTCTACAGGCAAAGCACTGAAGCACATGGCCTAGTTTTCTGGCCCACCTCAATTTCCCCCACCCTTTCCCTACCCTATACCTATTTTTTTTAATCCTTTTTTCTGTTTTGTTTTGACTTTTGAAAGGCACTGAAAAGACCTGGAATTCACCACACCTTTAAGTTCTTTAAGAGCACAAAAGGGTGCTTAGCGAATCTTTTGCTTTTTATTTTTGGTTTTTGGTTTTGCTTTGTTTTTTGACTTTTGTTTCTTTTGCTTTTCTTCAAAACTAAATTTTGTAAACAAAGTGACTTTTCAAAGACATTTTAAGTATATGCTGTGGGTGAGGCGATCGGGCCTCAGAAACTACCGGAATTTTTTTTTTTTTTTACTCTTTCTCTTTGAGAGAACCACGAGTTCTAATGAGGTTTTTTTTTCCTCCTTTCTCTTTTATGTTGTTCTGTTTAACTAAAAAAGACCAGAAAGGGTTATTGAACCCTATTGCTTGATACCTCACTGAAAACATTGAATATTGAATCTTGCTAATTGAAGTCTTATTTCTTTTTGATAAATTAATCACCACTTTAAGTATCTGCTACTGTTATACTAGAGAATTCATGTATAAGATGATGTGGTTTACTGGCTAAAAGAAGATTATGTAATAATGTCTAAAAGAAGATTATGTAATAATGTTTAATATAATCAGCTATTTACATTCGTTTATTATTTACATGTCATTATACTCTGGGGATGGTTTGGAATTATTATATATATCACTAATATATTCTCAGTTATGCAGCATAGCACGCATTTTTACCATCATACTGTCTTTGGTGAAATTAATGAGATTTCGGAAGTATGGAAACTTATCATTTCAGAGACTAACTTGCTGTGAACTCTGATGCAGGCCCTGGAGAGAATATATGTGCAACAAAAGGAGAGACAGGTATATGTAAGTCCATGGTTTGCTTATGATGGTGACTATGTAGAGCACAATTACTAGGCACAGTCCAGTATTCATCCTCTCTCCCTCCTAATTTAACCTAATTTAACTGAACTTATTTATCTTTTTATCTCACTCAGTTGAACTCACCTGTGGCCTAGCACAATCACTGGCTTTCTCGGAACCATGAGATACGGTATGATAACCTTTCCATAACATTTTCAGGTGCCATGAACACATACTAAATTTGGCTTTGATCCAGACACATGGTGGTAAAAAGTGTTACAGATTGCATAACTACCTCAACCCTCTATTAGAAGTCTAAGGATATAGAGGAGGGAATGTAATGGAATTTATTAATTTGATCATTAACAATGCTATGCTAAGATTTAGTAAAAAATACAGCAATTCAAACAGTTAAAGAAGATTATCCAGCTTTCCAGACCAGAGTCCAGAATCCAGCTTTCCAGACCAGAGTCGAGAATCCAGAATCCAGACCAGAGTCCAGAATCCAGTTTTCCAGACCAGAATCCAGTTTCCTCCTGATGACATCTTACCACTTCAAGAAGACAAGAGAACTCAGAGACTTTATATAAACTGTTTTGCTTTATTAGTTTTTACTATCTCCTTTCTGTTATAATATCTGTAACATGTACTCTCTGCAGAGGCTCTCCCTTTGCAAGACTAATGTCAAAGCGTCGGTTCATGAGGCCAAAAAAAATCGCCCCTCTGGACAAAACTTTCCTCTCTTCCTTTTCTATATTGTTGTTCACATATTATTAGTTAGCAATAGTTATTGTATTCTTTTTACTGTTCCATCAAGGAACCATTCCGTTTCTTAAGGAAGCAAAGGGGGGAAATGTGGTAAAAAAAAATATGAAAGTTTTTTAACAGTCGGTTAGGATAACTGAAAGACGCCAGTTTTTTTTTTTTAAGGACCACCCTTTCGGGGAGGAGACCAACGGCATGAGCTACACACGCCAGTCCGCCTGCTGTGCACAACAGACTGCCTGCTAGCACTCCACTTCCGGGGTGCAAGCTTAAAAGGCAAGGAGAGAACGGAAGTCGAAGTTTTTTTTCCTGCTCTGCTGGTCTCCTGACTGCACTGCACAGGCTGATGCTGATGAGAGTTCGACTGGGCCCGGCTCACGGTTAGCAGCAGCACACGCTTGACACGGTCTCTCTCTCCCCAAAGGTGGCCTTCGGATTTTGGTGAATTTTATACGGAATATAGACTAAGCTTAGACTTAAGACGATTTGTATTATGTTTCTACTTTCCTATCCTTCTAGTCAACATCACCTTGTGACTACTATACAATAAAAGCTCTAACTAGAAAACCGGAAGCTTCTTCCATTTACTAGTCTGGGAGATAAATTAAGGGAAAGGTTAAAGAGGGGAGATTTATGATCTAATATCCAATTTTAAATCTCACAATAGAAACTACTATGTGAGGGGCAGGTAGGTGTCTCAGTGGATAGAGCACCGGCCTGGGAGTCAGGAGGACCCTGAGTTCAAATCAGGTCTCAGACGTTTGACAACTTACTAGCTGTGTGGCACTGGGCAAGTCACTTAACCCCAATTGCCTCAACAAAAAAAAAAAAAAAGAAAAAGAAAGAAAGAAAGAAAGAAAGAAAGAAAGAAAGAAAGAAAGAAAGAAAGAAAGAAAGAAAGAAAGAAAGAAAAGAAAAAGAAACTATGATGTGCAAGACATCGTGCTAAATGTTTTATAATTATGTCATTTGACTCTCACAACAATACTTGGAAATAGGTTGAAAATACTTCTAAGTTCTTGTGTCAATATGGTTGAGTGAAGAAGCAAACCACTGAAGCTCTCCCAGATTTCCCCTCCAAAATGACATAAAACTGCCTCTGAAATGTCACAGGAGCAGGGAAATAGCCTACCAGCATAGCAGGAAAGGTGTGTATTACTTGGGTGGCAGGGAAGTGAAGACCAGGAGCAACAGCCACTGCTACTGCTTCTGAATTCACAGCAGGGGGCCTCAAGGAAAGCTCTGTGCTTGGGGTATTCCACCAATAAGACTCCACCAACCGGCACACCAGCAGCTCCCTGAGAAGGTGAGCAGTCTGGGCAGCTTATCAGGGACCCCCACTAGGCACCACACAGCTAGGGGGGATCATCAGGGTATCAGGGAGGCTTCCACCCCACTACTAACCAGTAGTGAAGCCCTGCCCAAGCAGGTCAACAGCAAGTTCCTACCCCTGAGAACTTCCAACAAAAAGACTGTTTCCAAGGAAAACCAGCAGCAGGGACTCAGCAGTTATCAACAAAATTTCCCTTCCAGGGCCTGCTAACAGAATGACTGGTTACCACAGCAACTAGCTGGTTACCACAGTAGGAACCCCTCTCCCCTAACCGCCCTCACCTTCCAGGACACGCACTTAGTCATATTGGAAACAAAGTTACTCCTCCAGGGCCTGCTAACAGAGAGACCCTGCTAACAGAATAACCCAGAAGCAAGGCCCCATGCCTAGGGCTAACCAACAAGATCACTTCTCCAGGTCCAGCTACCAGAGAAACTTTGTTAACTTTAGCAACCCAGCAAAAGTGAGCAGCTAAGATCTGAAACCCAGTGAAAACCACAAATAAGACCCAGACCCTCAGCACAAACCTTGGGAAAATTTAGGAATAGCATCCAACTCAAATAAAAACATCAAGTTCTATCCCCCCCCCCCCAAAAAAAAAGCACAACAATGAGAAAAAAAAACAACAAAAAACGTTTGACTATTGACAGTTACTACGTTGATAGGCAAAATCCAGGCATAAACATAGAGGAGGCCAATAGTAAAAATGGCTACAGGTTCTTTGACGCTTCCTTCAAAGAAAAATGCAAATTGGTCCCAGGCCTAAAAGAAAAATAATTCTTGGAAGAGCTTAAAAACGACTTTAAAAATCAAACTAGAGGGGGGCAGCTAGATGGCGCAGTGGTTAAAGCATTGGCCCTGGATTCAGGAGTACCTGAGTTCAAATCCGGCCTCAGACACTCAACATTTACTAGCTGTGTGACCCTGGGCAAGTTGCTTAACCCCCATTGCCTCACTAAAAAAAAAAAATCAAAATAGAAAAGTAGAAGAAAAATTAGGGAAAGAGAAAAATAATAAAAGAACTATGAAAAAGAAAAAATTACTGTGGATAATAACTCCCTAAAAAACAGATTTAGCCAAATGGATAAGGAAGTTAAAAGGGTCACAGAAGAAAATAATACTTTAAAAATTAAAATGAATTGAATGGAAACTAATGACTCTATGAGACAACAAGATACAATAAAACAAAATCAAAGTAAAAAGAAAATAGAAAAAAAATGGAAACTTCTCATTGGAAAAACAACTGATCTAGAAATTAGATCCAGGAGAGATAATAAAAGAGTTATTGGACTATCTGAAATCCTGAAAAATATTTTTCAAGAAATTATCAATGAAAACTTGCCTGAAATATTAGAACCACAAGGTAAAATAGAAATTGAAAAAATCCAACTGGCCAAGGTGGTGGACCAAAGACATTAAATGCACAGAGCTCCTGAAACAATTACCCCCCCAAAAAACAATAGAAAAACCCCTGGAGCAGAAAAAACCCACAAAAAATACGGGCTGAGATTATTTTCCAGCCATAGACAGATTAAAGGAGGCTGTGCTGGGCTGTGAGTAAAATCCAACCCCAAGATCCCACCTATAGACACCCCAGGCATGCCACACCCCCAGAACTTAACCCTGAGCCTCTGAATCAGCTGCAGCACCAATGTCTTCTGGAACTGAGCTTGTGGTCATGTGAGGGGGCTGAATAGCTGGACAGGGGAGGGCGTGGGAAAGTGCAGGGATGTCAGTGGGACCTAGGGAGGAATTTGGCTGTCACACCCCAGCAGGCAACCAGGAAGAAATCCTGACCTGCAGGAGGCACAGAATCATCAAAGCTAAATACCACAGCACAGACAGCTTTGCTGGTTGGTTAATTAGCAAGTTGGCTTTAGGTTATCTTCAGACCAGAGAATAGGTCAGGCAAGAGAAAAACCTGCCCTCCCACAAACCTAAATACCTGGGACCCTCTGAAGCTGGGAACAGTAGTGTAGCCTAGAAGAAGGGCCCCCAAGTGGGGAGTTAAAAGTCAAGTAAAAGATGAGCAAGCAAAGAACATTAAGAACTATAGAAAGTTTCTCCAGTGACAAGGAAGATGAATGTGTACCCTCAGAAGATGATAACAACCTCAGGGCCCCTACATCCAAAGCTTCCAAGAAAAATGTGAACTGGTCTCAGGCCATGGAAGCTCTCAAAAGGGCTTTTGAAAAGAAAGTAGGAGAGATAGAAGGAAGATTTTGAGAGACGGAGGAAAGAATGCTTTTGGGGGCTTGGAATATTTGATCTATATGATTTCTAAATAATTTCCCAGCTCAAAACTGTTAATTTTGTCATCTTTTAGGGGAGACAAAAGAGTGATTCAGGAAAGGCATGAGAATAAAGTCAACAGCTTGAAAAGTCAAATAGAAAAGGAAATAAAAAAGATATTTGAAGAAAATAATTGCCTAAGAATCAGAATTGGATAAATAGAAGCTGGTGATGTTATGAGAAACCAAGACACAGTAAAGCAAATCCTATTGAATGAAAAAATAGAGGGCAATGTGAAATATCTCCTTATTAAAACAGCTGACTTGGAAAATAAATCCAGGAGAGATAATTTGAAAATCATTCGCCTACCAGAAAACCAGGACCAAATTAAGAGCCTAGACATAATCTTCCAAGAAATTGTCAGGGAAAATGTCCCTGAGATTCTAGAAGCAGGAGGCAAAATAGAAACAGAAAGAATCCACTGATCACCTCCTGAAAGAGATCCCAAAAGAAAAACTTCCAGGAATATTATAGCCAAATTCCAGAGCTCCCAGGTCAAGGAAAAGATTATTGCAAGCAGCTAGAAAAAAGGAATTCAAATACTGTGGAACTCCAATAAGGATAAAACAAGATCTAGCAGCATCTACATTAAAGGACTAGAGGGCATAGAATATTATATTCCAGAGGGCAAAGGATCTGCGACTGCAACCAAGAATCACTTACCTAGCAAAACTGAGTATAAGCAGGGCAGCTAGGTGGCACAGTGGATAGAGCACTCAGGAATACCTGAGTTTAAATCCAGCATCAGACACTTGACACTTACTAGCTGTGTGACCCTGGGCAAGTGACTTAACACCAATTCCCCCCCCCCCAAAAAAAAAACTGTGTATAATATTTCAGAGGAAAAAATGGGATTTCAATGAAAAAGAGGACTTTCAGTCTTTTGTGATGAAAACATATGAACTGAATAGAAAATTTGACTTTCAAATGCAAGACCCTGGAAAAGTATAAAAAGGTAAACAGGCAAAAGAAATCATGAGGGACATTAAAAGTTTAAACTGTAGGGGGCAGCTAGGTGGTGCAGTGGATAAAGCACCGGCCCTGAATTCAGAAGGACCTGAGTTCAAATCTGGCCTCAGACTCTTGACACTTACTAGCTGTGTGACCCTGGGCAAGTCACTTAACCCTTATTGCCCTGTTTAAAAAAAAAAAAAAGGTTAAACTGTTTACATTCTTACACGAGAGGATACTTCCAACAAGTTTTGCTTCCCTTCTCCTCCCCACCTCCTTATCTCCCTCCCCTCCCACTTTCCCTTAGGAAAAAATATATTACTATAACCACTAGAATATGTATGTTATTCCCTCTTTGAGACAATTCTGATGATAGTAAGGTTCACTCACTCCCACACCTTCACCCTCTTCCCGTCCCTTCCATAAGCTTTTTTCTTGTTTCATTCATGTGAGCTACCTCTCCCCAGTCCACCTCTCCCCTTCCCCCTGCCTCAGTGTATTCCTCCTACCCCTCAACCCTATTTTATAGATGTTCTCATGGTTTAACTAGGTGGCACAGTGGATAAAGCACCATCCTGGGCCTCAGGAGGTCCCACGAACAAATCCCAGACATAAGACACCCCACCTTGCTTGCCCCACAAAGAACAAGGATAAATAAAAAATAAATGCTTTTACAGATATCATCCATTCATATTCAGTTCATACCTTTGACCTCTGTCTAAGTGTATTCCTTTAAGCTACCCTAATACTGATAAAGTTTTTATGAGTTGGAATTATTATCTTCCCATCTAGGAAGGTTTAATCTTTTAATATCTCTCCTGATGTCTTTTTCCTGTTTACCTTTTTATGCTTCTCCAGGATCTTGTATTTGAAAGTCAAGTTTTCTATTGAGTTCAGGTCTTTTCATCACAAATGCCTGAAAGTGCTCTTTTTCATTGAGATCCCATTTTTTCTTCTGAAAGATTATAATCAGTTTGGCTGGGTACATGATTCTTGCCTGTAGTCCCAGTTCCTTTGCACTCTGGAATATCATCTTCCATGCTTTCTGGTCATTTAATGTAGATCCTGCTAGGTCTTATTTTATCCTTTTTGTAGCTCCACAGTATTTGAATTGTTTCTTCCTAACAGCTTGCAATATTTTCTCCTTGACTTATGATCTCTGGAAATTGTCTATAATAATCCTGGGGGGTTTCTTTTTTGGGATTTTTTTCAGGAGGTGATTGGTGGATTCTTTCAATTTCTATTTTGCCTTCTGGTTCTAGAATATTAGAGCAATTTTCTCTGACAATCTCTTGGAAGATGCCATCTAAACTCTTATTTTAGTCATGGTTTTCAGGTAGTCCAGTGATTTTCAAATTCTCTCTCCAGGATCTATTTTCCAGGTCAGTTGTTTTTCCAAGGAAATATTTCATATTGCCCTCTATTTTTTTAAAATTCATTTGGATTTACTTTACTGTTTCTTGGTTTCTCATAAAGTCACTAGCTTCCATTTGTTCAATCCTCATCTTGGACTTGACTTTTAACTCCCTCTTACAGTGGGGCCCTATTTCTAAGCTACACTGTCCCAAGCTTCAGAGGGTCCCAGGTGTTTTGGTTTGAGGAAGGGCAGGTTTTTTCTTTTCCCTGGCCTGTTCTCCTACTTGCTAATTAACCAGCAGCAGAGTGCAGTTGTTGTTCTTAGCTTCTGACAAGCCTGAGCCCCTTTCCCACCTGGGCCTCCCTCCACTCATGATTTCTTTCTGGTTGCCTGCTGTGGCAGGATAGCCAAATTCCTCCAGAGGTCCTGCAGACACCCCTGTATTTCCCCTGGCCAGCCATTCATCCCTCTCACCCAACCATAAGCTTAGTTCTAGAAGATGCTGGTGCTGCTGCAGCTGATTTGGGGACTGGGGGTAAGTTCCTTTGGCATAGCATATCTGTGGTACTGTATTGGCATGATCATGGGTTTGGACTCTTCTTGCAGCCCAGCACGGCCCTCTTTAATCTGTCTTTGGATGGAAAATAATCTCAGCTCATCTTTTTGTGGATTTTGCTGCTCCAGGGGTTCTTTTTTAGCTGTTTTTGATGTAATTGTGTCAGGAGCTTTGTGTGTCTAATGTCTTTCCTCTGCTACCTTGGCTCTGCCCCATAATATATATAAATCTTAATACCTTTATTAAAAGAGCAATTATTAGAGCAATTAGGAGTATCTGTAAAGAGGATATGTTCATAAGGTAATATTGAAGGAATGATAATATTTATAAATCTTAACAAGTTTATTATAAGAATGATTAGAATGAGTATATGTGGACAGAGGGTGTGGTCATAAGATGATATTGATGGGACAATACCCCAGAAAATACAGTAAAAGAGCAAAGCGTAATTGCATGGAAGGAAGGGATAAATTGAATGGGATGAATTGTCCCCCTCACACATACACATACACACAAAGAGGCATAAAAGAACTATCATAATCATAATGGAGGGAATGATTTGGGTGGGGGGGATGTACCAAGATTAAAAGCATACTCTCATAAAAGTTTGCTCAAAGAGGAAATAACACACACTAAGTTGGAATTAGGAATCTATCTTACCCTATAAGGAAGTTTTAAAATGGACTGTGATAATAGAAGGAGAAAGGGGGACTGATACAAGGGAGAGGATAGTGCAAAAGGTGTTGATCATAAATAAAGCACTTGTCAGAGGGGAGAGGGTGGAAGTTCAGAGTGGTGGGGATAAACAGGTGAAAAATAGCATGGAGACAAAGAAACAATTAATTATCATAACTATAAATATGAATGGGATGAACTCACTCAATAACCCGAAGCTGATAGCAGAATGGATTAAAAACAAAAATCCTACAATACATTGTATTCATGAAACACAGAAATGTTCAGCTAGGTAGCACAGTGGATATAGCACTGCCCCTGGATATCAGGAGCACCTGAGTTCAAATTTGACCTCAGACACTTGAAAATTACCAGCTGGGTGACTCTGCTTAAGTCACTTAAACCCAATTGCCTCACAAATAAACAAACAAAAAAAAAAACAGAGTACAAATAAGGTGCTGGAACAGAATCTATTATGCTTCAGCTGAAACAAAGAAAGCAGGGGTAGCAATTATGATTGCAAACAAAACAAAAGCAAAAATAGATCTAGTTAAAAAATAAAGAAGGAAACTATATCTTGCTGAAAGGTGCCATAGAAAATGAAGTCATATCAATACATAACATATATGCACCAAAAGGTATAGCATCTAAATTTTTGAAGGATAATTTGAATGAGCTACGGGAGGAAATAAATAATAAAAATATCCTACTGGGGGACCTTAACAGCTCCTCTCAGAACTGGATAAATCTAACCAAAAATTAAACAAGAAAGAAGTTAAGGAAATGAATACAATTCTTGAAAAGTTAGATATAGATGGCAGAAGAAAGACATTAAATACACAGATTTCCTGATACAATTACCCGAAAAAGAAAAAAAAAACACCCTGAAACAGCGAAATCCACAAAAGACAAGTTGAAATTATTTTCCAATCAAAGACAGCTTAAAGGGGGCTATGCTGGGGTGCAAGAAGAGTCCAGTCCTGCAATCATGCCTACACAGTTCCCAGTCAGGCTGCCGCAAAGAAACTTGCCCCTGAGCCTCCAAATCACCTATAGCACCAGTGTCTTCTGGAACTGTTTATGTGGGTGAGAGGGCTGAATGGCTGGCCAGGGGGTCTAAAATGCAGGGGTGTCTGCAGGACCCAAGGAAGAATTTGGCTATTTGTCCCCAGCTGGAAACCAGAAAGACATCTGGAGCAGCAGGAGTCCCAGGTGGGGGAGGGGCACAGGATCATCAGAGCTAAGAACCATAGCACAAAATGTTTTGCTGCTTGATTAATTAGCAAGTTGGCTTTAAGACCAGAAAACAGGCCAGGCAAGAGAAAAAGCTGCCCTCCCTCAAACCAAAACACCTGGGACCCTCTGAAACTTGGGATAGTGTAGCTTGCAAGTAGGGCCCCACTGTAAGAGGGAGTTAAAAGTTGACATGTGAAAGATTGTTGAAAATCATAGAGGCATCACCATATTATAGGACAATTATTTTCCTGTTTTTAGAGAGAGACACAGACGGAGAAAAAGTGAGACAGAGACAGAGAGAAACAGACAGAGAAAGAGAGACACAGACAGAGAGACAGAAAACAGCATCTTCACATTATAGGTCAGTGAGATTGCCTTCGATTTTCTGAAAACTATAGAATGCACAATTAAAAATATGGCTGCTGAATATATATAATTAGTGATTCCAAAGAGTCAATATGGCTTCATGAAGAAGTTGACATTGTAAGATATTAATGCACTATTGGTGGAGTTCTGAAATGATCCAATCATTCTGAAGAGTAACTTGGAACTATGGCCAAAATGCTATAAATTTGTGCATACCTTTGGAACTAGCAATACCACTAGTATGTCTGTGTCCTGAAGAGATATTTTTTAATGAAAGGGACCTAATATTTATGGACAAAACATATTTATTTATCTTTTTGCAGTAGCAAAAATTATAAGTTGAGGAATGTTCATCAATTGGGAAATTACTGAAAAAGTTATGGAATATGATTATAATGGAACACTATTGTCCTAACAAAACTGACAAACATTATGGTTTTTTTTCAGATTTTTTTTCATTTATATAGAATTTTACTTTTTCTCAATTCATGTGAAAACATTAATGTCCATTTTAAAACTTTGTGTTCAAAATTCTCTTCTTTCCTCCCTTGCCTTCCCTTGAGAAGGCAAAAAAATTAATGTAAGTTATATATGTGTAGTCATGTATAATATTTCTATATTAGTCAGATTGTGAAAGAAAACAGATATAAAAACTCAAGAAAAATAAAATAAAAAATATGCTTTAATCTCTATTCAGACAACATTAGTTCTTTCTCTGAAGATGGATCATATTTTTCATCATAAGTCCTTCAGAGTTATCTTGATCATTGTATTTGCTGAGAATAACAGTCACTCATAGTTAATTATCTTACAATATTGCTGTTACTTTGTATACAGTACATTTGATGTTGCATCAACTCATTTAAGTCTTTCCAGTCTTTTTTGAGAGCATCCTGCTCATCATTTCTTATAGCAAAATAGTGTTCCATCCTAATCTCATTACACAATTTGTTCAATCATTCCATAATTGATGGGCATCTCCTCAATTTCAAATTCTTTGTACCAAAAAAGGCAGCCATAAGCATTTTTGTACCTATGGGTCCTTTAACATTTTGTTGTTGTTGTTTTTTAATCTCTTTTTGTACAGCAAGCTAGTAGTTGAATTACTGTAAAAAAAAAATATGCATGGTTGTATAGCCCTTTGGCCATAGTTCAAAATTGCTCTACAGAATGTTTGAATTGGTTAACAACTCCAACAAGAATGCATTCATGTCTCATTTTCTCCATGTCCCCAAGAACATTTGTTATTTTCCTCTGTTATCCTATTATCCAATCCAGTAGGAATGAGGTAGTACCCCCAGAATAGTTTTGACTTGTATCTTTCTAATCAATTGTCAGTTAGAACATTTTTTTTCCATATGAATGTAGATAGCTTTGATTATTTCATCTGAAAACTGTTCATATCTTTTGATCACTTATCAATTGTGGAATGGCTCTTATTTTAATAATTTTTACTATATTCTCTATATATTTGAGAAATTAGACCTTCATCAGAAAAACTTGCTTCAAATTGTTTTCTTCATAGTTTCTATTGCTAACTGTATTTGTCTGCATCCCATTTGCTCCCCATGTCATTTATTCTATTCTCTATCTTCTTTCACTCAGTCCCTCCTCAAAAGTGCTTTGCTTCTGACTTCTTCCTCCCCCAACCTGCACTCCCTTCTATCACACACACAGCTTTATCCAGTTCCCCTCCTACTTTCCTACAGAGTAAGAAATATTCCTATAACCAATTGAGTGTGTATGTTATTCTGTTTGATACAATTCCGATGAGAGTAAGTTTCACTTACTCCCCAGCACCTCTCCCATCTTCCCCTCCACTCCATAAACTTTTTCTTGCTTCTTTTATGTGAGATACTTTACCCCATTCCACCTCTCCCTTTCCTTTTTCCCCAGTAAATTCCTCCATCAACCCTAAATTTTATTTTTAAAGATATCATCCCTTCATATTCAACTCACAGCTGTGCCCTCTGTCTAAATATACTCCATCCACCAGCCCTAATAACAAGAATGTTCTTATGAATTACGAACATCTTCTTCCCCTGTAGGAATGTAAATAGTTTAAGTTTTTAATATCACTTATGGTTTCTTGTTCATGTTTCATTCTTTATGCTTCTGTAGCATACCATATTTGAAAGTCAAATTTTCTACTCAGCTCAGGTCTTTTCATCAAGAATTCCTGAAAGTCCTCTCTTTCATTGAATACCCATTGTTTCTGCTGAAGGATTATACACAGTTTTGCTGGGTAGGTGCTCTTTGAGTTCCAAATTTTCTCTTTCCCCCATCTATCCCCATCAACAAGAAGGCAAACAATTTTATGCAGGTTATACAATTTTTTAAAACTACATTGAAAATTGTACATATAATTGATAAAGTATCTTAAGGAAATAATTGTACATTTCAGTTTAATGTTTATTTTCATCATGTAAATTAAATGTCATTAGATGAAGTGAATGCTGAGGTATAGTTTGTCTAGTTTTTACCAAAAAGTCATAATCTTTTAAAATATTTCTGGATATGACAGAGAGATAAATTAAATGATAATATAAGTATGTGGATAAAAACCTGTTTGGAAGTTCAACTTCAAAGAGTTCATGGTCCAATTTCATTCTGTAGGAGAACTCCAGTACAGCATTGAAGTATTCTCTTCTTGACCTTGTGCTATTTTATAATTGCCATAAAAAAGACATTGATGGAACACTTATCAAATTAAGAGATGGCAGTAAATTGAGAGATATAGGTAATGTATTGGATAGCAGAATCAAAATCCAAAAATAAAAACATCTTGACGTAGTCGAATATTGGATGGAATCAAATACAAATACATTTTATAGGAATAAATGTAGAAATATCAGGTTTGGGCACAAATAATCAATTTAATAATTACATGATGGGTGAATAATAGATATCAATTTGTCTAAAATATTTGGGGGTTTTGGTGAACTTCAAGTTCAACATGAGTTGTTAAATATGTTATTAAAATATGAGATATTGTGGTATATTAAAAATGCAAGAAGAAAAAAATATAGTATATCTATATTCCTTCTGAAGTCTACTTTTTAAAATCTTTCTTGGTGCCCATTTTAGGAAAGACATTTATAATCTTTGAAGTACATCCACAGGAGGCCATCCAGGATTGTGAAGTTTCTTGATTCCTAATCATATGAAGAGCACTTGAAGAAGATAGGGATAATTAGCGAAAAGAAAAGAAAACTTATTAGGTATATAATGTAATTCCTAAAGTATTTAGAAAATTGTAATATAAATGAGAAGTTTAGACTTGTTTCACTTACCCCCAGTGGGCAGAATCAGGAGAAATTGGTGGAGGTTTCAAAGAGATTAATATAGGCTTCAAGTCAGGAAATATTTCTTTAAAATCCTGGCTGTTCAAAGTGAAATGTGCTGCTTCAGGAAATGATTGGTTCTCCTTCCTTAGAAGTCTTCAAATAGAGGCAGGATAATGACTGTTGGGTTAAGTTATAGTGAGAATTCCTTTCCTGTATGTGTTGGATTAACTATTACAGTCTCATTGTTATTTCCTCAAGCCAACTTTGTTTATACATTATCTGATGTCCAGGTAGCTTTTCTCCAAACTCTTTGAAAGCTATTCTCCTCAAATAGATGTTGAATATTAGATTATCTCTTTTCTACAAAGAATGTTTAAATGAATGTTCACTTTATCCTTGATTTCCATAAGATTACACTGAGAAAACTGATGAGATAACAGAATTTACACTGAAATATTGGTGACTGATAGCTTAATATGTTACCTCTGTGGTGATTATTTGCATTTTAATTAAAACCTATTATAGCTATTGATGCCTTAGCCTAGAAAAATGAGTCACTAGTGATATAAATTTGGGGATTCTGTAAAGGAATTGGGAGAAACACTTTTTTTTTTTTCATTTGCAGGAGAAAGTGCTTTCTTGGCACCCTTGACAGCAAGCTCAATTCAATTCAGTGAGTTAAATATTTATTAATTATCTACTGTGTACAGGGGACCATAATTTCTATTAACTAATATAGATGAAGCTTAGAGAAGATAAACATCATACTTTCAAATATCTTACAGACCAGAATACAGACAGATACATATACAAATTGATATCATTAAAAAGGTATATTACAAAAGGTTTTGTGAGATCCAGAAGGGAAGGTCACGTCCAGTGATTTCACTGAAGAGAGACACCTTGACTGGAATGGAAATGAAAGGAGATTTCAAAAGAAGGGATTGGATAGAGTGTGGGGTGAATCCATTCCAGGCTTACATGATGGTTTAAGGGAACATTAAAGAAATGAGATGACCATGGAGCTTCAGAATTGCATAGGTGAAGAATATAAGAGACAGGTGAATCTTATGATGGGAAAGTAGTACATCAAGGGTGGCCTAGATTTCTAAATCTAGTTTCTCTTTTAGGTTATTGAGTTCTGCTGGGATTATTCTTCTCTGGGAAGAGAAGCTAATATTATCCATTTTCCTTGGTTACACCATTTGTGAAAGATACCATAATATCAAGTTGCCAGAAAGTTCAGTTATGTGCCATATATCCATGAAATGTATACATAATTATATCCCATAAAGGTAGTAAAAGCTTCATCTTTGATTCTATATTCTGAAAACACAGAGTTGTATAGGATCTCAAAGGCTATTTAGTACAACTCATAAATGAATAAAAGTTTCCATTATAATGTATCTGGTATTTCCTGTACATGACGATCACCAATAAAAGGTAAATGACTACCTCCTGTAGGAGTGCATTCCATATTTATATAATTCAGTTTCTTAGAAAGATTCTTCCTGTCCCTTGTCTAAATCTGCCTCTGCAACTTCTAACCCATTCCTTTTAGTTCTGTGCTTTAGTGTCAACTTTAATCAAACACTTGAAGAAAACTATCATTCCTCTGTCAGACTTCACTTTACCAAACTAAATATTTCTACTTTCTTCACATGAAAAAAAATGTCCAGCAGTGAATGCAACATTATTAGGAACTTATTATGCTCATGATATTATGCTGAGTATGGGAGAAAGAGAAATTTAAAAACAGTCACAGAGAAATGAAGAAAGGTAAGAAGGTCCAGCACAGAGCCCAGGAGTCTATCTACACATAATGGTATATAGATCATGGTACTGCAACAGAAACTGAGAAAGGCAGCTAGGTGGCACCTAGCCCTGGATTCAGGAGAACCTGAATTGAAATCCAACCTCAGACACTTGACACTTTCTAGCTATGGGACCCTGGGCAAGTCACTTAACCCTCATTGCCCCACAATAAATCAATAAATCAATAAATAAATAAATAGATAGATAGATAGATAGATAAACAAACAGATAAATAAATAAATAAACATATAGATGGATAAATAGATAAATAAATAGATAGATAAGTAAATAAATAAATAAATAAATGAAACTGAGAAGAACTGGTCATACTAGTAGTAGGAGAAACATAAAATAAAATCCCGGTGAGGGCTAATATCAGTAAGGAAGGGTTGGTCAACAGTGTCACAGTCTTCAGGAGTGTCAGGAAGAAAGATAATCGAGTAAAAGCTATAGGTTTCAACAATAAAAAGAACCTTGGAGAGGAAAAAAAAAATGAGTAAGAGTATATATGTATTATGCATGCATGTATATAATGTATATGCATGTGCATATGCATGTGTATCTACTGTCTATAGATACACATATGTTTATATATATATATAGTGTGTATATGTATGCATATAAAAAGTTGATTAAGTAGGTATGGAAATTTATCTTTGTATGTAGACATATCTATCATTTATCTATCTATCTATGAATCCATCTATCTATCTAATCTTGTAACTCCAATGAAACCTCTCTCTGTAAGGTTATTTTTATTGATAAAAGGTCAATAGACATTTTATATATACACAATACCTACATGCATACACACACATAGACATGTACATATAGCTTGTTGTCTCTCTTGCCTGGAATGCTCTCTTTCCTCACTTCTGTCCCTTGAAAGTACTCTCTCCCTTTCAGGAATAGCTCTAGCATCATCTTGTAGAAGATTCTTTAAACTCCCGTCTTTACGGTACTTTCCCTTTTCCCAAGTCATTAGCTTCTATGTGTGTTTCTTGTCTCCTTCTCCCCCACACTATGTAAGATCCTTGATATTAGAGAATACTTCATTTTTGTCTTTGTATGCCCAGTGACTAACATATAGTAAGCATATCATAAATGTTTACTGCATTGGATTGGATTGAAATGTATTTTAAAACAGAATTTTGTCAGCTGAACAAAAAATGGTTTATATAGGGGAGGGAATAAAAGTGAGAGGTCATATTGTGGGATCTTAATGAGAGGCAATAAGAGCCTATATTAGGCCAGTGGCCACATAAATTAAGAGGAAGGGATGAATATAAGGCATGCTGTGAAGTTAGAGTTGACAAGACTCACCAATTCATTTTATATGGAGAATGAAGGAGAGTAGAGTCATGGATAACATTGAGGTTCAAAATTTGGGTAACAGGCAGTAAGAAAATTACTGATGCAGAAGAGAAGCTTACAAGAGAAAATAAGGCTGGGTAGATAAATCTGAGAGTCATCTTCATAGAGAGGATAATTAAACTCATGAAATTTGATTGGACATTTATTCTTCCCTATCAATTTTGCCTTTCCCTGTCTTGAGCACCATTTGTAAAGGCACTGGCAACATTTTTCTAGGACCAGAATTGAATGATGATGTTCCCAATTTTTCAACATTCATTTTTTAGCTTTATATTGAGTTTATATGTCCAGAAACCTCTTTGCTTGCCTTCTTTCTGAATTGTCTGGGTAATTACTTCCATTCTCAACCTTGCCTCTACAGTGGCTATCTTTGGGGCTCTTTTCTTTTCTTTTCTTTTCTTTTTTTTTTCCATCTCACAAGCTCCTAGCTAATAAGGTAAAGAAATGAGGTCAAGGTAACCCACTGAACCAGACAACTCATCATTTTCACTCTCCTGACTCAGCTAATGAGAGGCAGTAGACAGATACTAGAAGGATTTCCTTCTCTAAATATTTTAAGACATGTGGAATTAACCACACAGCACAGTACTTGCTGCTTCCTTTTACATTCATGCTATACATCCAATGAGTAGTACCATGATTCATATCACCCACAGTCCTCCACTTAGCTGGAAATTTGCCATTATGTTGGGGGAAGAGGGAAAGGGGAAGAGCTAGAGTTAGCAAATACTCTTCTGCTATTTTGGTTCATTTATTTTCCCCAAATCTCAGGACTATCTGAAGCTGAACTAGAGAATGAAATCTGGTTGACCCCATAGAGTAATTTCTGATATATGGGTCTTGCTTTCAGCCAACTTCCTTTCTATATATTTGGCTTTGAACTTTCTGCCTGGATAGAGGCAATTAGGTGATGCAGTAGATCAAACACTTGGCCTATAGTAAGGAAGACTTGAGTTAAAACCTGTCTTCAGACACTTATTAGCTATTTGTCCCTGGGAAAGTCACTTGGCCTCAGTCTGCCTCAGTTTACTCATTTGTAGGATAATAACAGCACTTATCTCCCAGGGTTGTTGTAAGGATGAAATGATATATTCTAAATAGCTTAGCAGAACGCCTCAGGCATAGTAGGTGTTTAATTATTGCTTTTTGCTCTTTTCCTAGCTGAATGGAAAGACCATAGGAACACATATATATTTTTACACAAAAGATATTGTTGGCATACAACTGAAACCATAACAACATTATAAAAAATAAGATGACAGAATCACATGATTTTAGAATTAGGAGGCCAAGTGACTTCCCCAGAGATTTTAGAAAGACAATAACTTCAGGGGGCAGCTAGTTGGCACAGTGGATAAAGCACTGGCCCTGGATTCAGGGTTACCTGAGTTCAAGTCAGACCTCAGACAGTTGACACTTAGTAGCTGTGTGACCCTGGGCAAGTCACTTAACCCCCATTGCCAAAAAAAAAAAGACAATAACTTCAAAAATGTAGCCACTCCTATCTCCCACTGTCTAAAGATGGAAAGATCTTTCTTTGTTCTTTGTTTCATACCAAAGTAACCCAATGAAGAGAACACTAGATCTAGAGTCAAGACCTGAGTTCAAATCCAGTCTCAAATAGATATTAGGAGGGTAAGTAACTTAACCTATGTATCCATCCATCTCTTCATTTGAAGTGAGGGCAATAATAGATAGCACCTACCTCCTAGGTTTTTATGAGGATGAAACTGAGATGCTAATTGTAAAGTATTTTGCAAACTTCAAAGTGGTAAATGTTTTGGTGATCATTATTGTTGATGTTGTTATTCTTTAAGTTACTCATAATTGCTGAATTGTGCAGCATGTTAAAAGCAAATGACCTTTGATATAAAATTATAAACAGTCATAACTGCTTTGTGATGTGTGTATATACTTAACTGAGAACACCAAAGGAGAATACAAGAGAAAGGCCCAATAAATGTCTTGCAGCACATAGAGAAAAAAATAGAGATAACTCTGACTTAATGTTAGGATGGAAACATTTCTTTTCTTCCTCTTCTTCCAACCTCACCCCCCCCAACAAACAAACAACAACAACAACAACAAAAACTCCTGGGGATCCTGAAAGTGGGAGTTCCTTAAAAGGTGCCATATTAATCCCATTTTTACAGATGAAACTAAGGCTTAGAGAACTTAAGTGACTAGCACAAGGTCACACAAATATTAACTATGAAGCAGGAATAGAAATCAAGCCTCCTTGAGTTCCAGGGTAGCATCATTAACACTATGCCACCTATAAGAATCTGGATGAAGGAGGGAACTCATAAGGAAGAACTGTTCAAAGGGTTGAGATATTGGAAAATGGCTTGGGCTGCTTCTGATGCCTTTGAAGAGAGGCTGGATGACCACTTGTTGGGCTTGTCACAGTAATTATTCTTTTTCAGGTATGGATTTGACTAGTTGCCACTGTTACATTTCCCAACTATGTAATTATATGATTCATTTTCAGAATTAAGGCATTAGGATCAGAAAAGAGAATATCTTAACTGAGGCTTAGAAAGACGTCATTTTAGCAATCAATTATAGGCATGGAGAGCCCATAGGTGATAATAGCATCCCCATTTTCCAAATGAGGAAACAAACTTGGAGAAGAAAAATAATTTGCTTGTGCTAGCTAAAAAAATATTCAAAGAATAATTTGAATCAAATCTCCTGGATTCCTAATATAATATTCTATCTCCCAGTCCATGCTGACTACTTTTTAGGATATTAACTGAACTGGAATGCACCTTGGGTATACCCCCCAGAATCTAGAGCATGGGGAAGATGTACAGCAAATGAAGAAATCCTGCAGCCTTGGCACAAGAGCCATCCTTTTGAAAAAATGATATGGAAGTGAAGTTCACCAATGATGCCCTCTGTGCTTTTATTGGAGTGCCACTGTGGCATAGGGAAATAAACTTAAATTGTAAGTCCTTAGATCAAGTCCTAGCTTTGTTTCATACTGGCCTTAGAAGCTTAGACAAGGTATGAAACCTCAAATTTTCTCATGGGTGAAGTGGGGTCAATAATATTTACACAATCTCTCTAGAAGGGTTGTTATCAAACCATTATTATTTTTTCTGGGCCAATTTCTCCCTTATAGAAGCCTTTCTATCATCCCCTCCTACCAACTCTTAGGCTCCCTTGCTTTCCCTTAAGCCTCATTAACAACAAGGCTTTGATGATTTCAATTTTCCCATTGCAAGGTAGATTTGCAGGCTGAAAAAGGACCTGAGGGAGAAGGGAATGATTAACACAAAAGCATTCATTGTTGATGAACAGTTTTCAGTAATTAGTGAAGGTAAATTTTATGAGGAAAATCACTTGTCCCTCCAAGCACAATACCTTGTAATTATTTACTTTGCCTAACTATAATGTGACACTGATTGTCACTGTATTCTTCTTTCTTTGAACTATTCCTATTACCATAACTGTGTGGCATTGGTCAAGTCACTTAATCTGCCTTAGTTTCATGGAGGGGTTAGATTAGAATACCTATGAGCTCCCTTCCTATTCTTAATGAGTGATCCCATAAACCCTAAAACTTCCCCAAAGCCTAAAAGTTCTTATGTGTGCAAACATCTTGCCTTGTTAATATTTTAACTTTTCTGCTTAAAAATCAGCATTTCTGATTATGAAGGTAAACCTGTGAACCTTATATAAGTCTTCTTACCCTTACCCTCCACCAAAACTCATAACAGGCTACTATTTGAAATTAAAAAGAATGGGACAGCTTGATGGCACAGTGGATAAAGCACTGGCCCTGGATTCAGGAAGACCTGAGTTCAAATCCAACCTCAGACTCTTGACACTAGCTGTGTGACCTTGGGCAAGTCATTTAATCCTCATTGCCCTGCAAAAAATAAAATAAAATAAAATTTCTAAGAAGAAAAACAAATAAACACTTGGTATATGGAATCAAAGAAGTGATTAGCATAGGTTTGATATAAGTACTCCAAACTCTGAAATAGTAAATGGGCAGAGCAAAATTCATGGTGCCATGATGGTGTTTCTCTATGGCAATCCCAGTTTAGAGACCCATAACTTCAGTGCCATCCTTTGAGCCACTTAGCTTTACTTCACTTCTTGCACCTCAGCCAGGTTCCCAGAGAATTCTATAACTGTGATGCTCACAACTACAACCCTCATGGGACTAGGGAATAAAGTCTTTGCATTTGGGGCAACAGCCCCCCTTTCAATGTAATTATACCAATGGATAGACTATTTTATCGAATAACATCTGACTATCCCAGCCCCATCATATTACTTAGTTTGTTTTTTGGTTTTGGATTGCTTTTATCTTGGGTGAAAAAATTCTAATTTTATCTCACCAATGAAGATGGCTCAGTACTTAGAATGCATTTCTTGATACTATATAATTATTTGGTTTTATATACATACATATATAGAGAGAAATATAGGCATATATATGTATGTGTATGTGTGTTTATATACCTGCATGCTATATGCACAGTTTCCTATTAATCAGTTCTGAAAACCCAAGGTACAATACAGCTTAATCTGTATACAAGGATTGCTAAAATTTAGACAGTCTTCAGTGAAATCTAAATGGAATTGTTGTTTGGTTTTGACACCTATTATCCATAATCCAACATGAATTTCGGAAGGCAGTGGTACCACCTCTATCTCCATTTTCCCCAACAATTTGTCCTTAATCTTCATAGCACATAAAACAGTTAGACATTAGTGTTCTAGAAATTCATGCTAAGGCACTGAGATTTTAAACTTATTTTGTTTGCACTGACCATGTAACAATCTCATTTTTCTACTTTTTAAACCATAACAAATAACTCTTTTTGAATCAGTATAATTTCCTCTAAAATGGCTATCATGTTATTAAAAATTATTTTCTTCTTATTCCTCCATATAATGGCCCCATTTCTTTCTGTTCAAATCCTACCCATCCTTCTTCCAAAGCCAAGCTAAAATGGTAAGCGATCTTAAACATTTAGTCATTTTACTTTGTATTATGGCTATTTGTTTATTTTGCCTCATCTTCACTGTTAGAATATACGCTCCTTGAGGTCAAGAGCTATTTCTGAATAAATGACAGATATTATACAGTAGAAAGAGTGCTAGATTCGAGGGTGCTGGAGTCAGAAAATCTGGATTGAATCTAGGTTCTGCCATTTATTAGATAGGTGGTAATAGGCAAACTATTTAACATCTGAGTTTAAGTTCAGGAATGTATAAAATGGGGCTAATAATAATAATACGTTATTTACTTCACAAGAAAGTGCATGGTACCCCTTAAATGGCTATATAGGATGTCAAAAAATCTTAGTGCAATTTTAAACTATCACAACTTTAAAAGGGGAAGGGAAGGAATGAGCAATTATTAAGTTCCTGCTATCTAGAAGGCACTCTGCTAAGTGTTTTACAAATATGTTCTTATTTGACGTTCCTACAACCTTTGGAAGTAAGTGATATAATTTTCCTCATATTATAGATGATAAAACTGAGACAGAGAGAGGTTAAGGCACTTGCCACAGTCACCAATCTAGTAAGTTTCTATCTGAGCAACAGTTGAACTCAGCTCTTCTAAATTATAATCCTTGTGATCTATATACTATGCCCCCAACTGTGTTAGTGCTTAATGCTGAACTTTCATAGATCTACTTTAAAGTGAATCTTTTTTTTCTGATTTTACTCCTATCCTTTAATATCTAATACAATTTATTTTACTTGGCAGATGCTCAGTGTTTGATGAATCAATTAGTAAACTTGTGACAGAGAGAAAAGTGAAAAAGTACCTGAAAACCTTTATAAGATCTAAAAAGATGGATTTTAACCAGGGACTAGAATCACAGAACTTTAGAGAAAGAGGAACTCTTAATCATTGGATTTAATCTTTTATAGATTTAACCTTTTAAAGATACTTTTATTAAAATATTCAGTATTTGCTGAAGTGCCTTGGTCAAGTTACAAGTCTACTTAATAACAAAACCAGGATTAGAACTCAGAGGTTCTGACATTAGTCAGTACCTTTTACATTATGTCACACTAAGCCTTGCTTTTTTTGTTCTCTTCTCTCCTCGTGTTCTTCATTGTCCTCTTCTGACAATGTCCTTTCATATTTCTTTCGGTCGTTCAAACAGATTTCAAATAGGGAGTTTAGCAGACAACCTTGATTTGTCCTTCACTGTAATCCCTTATGAATGTTTATTTGGACAAGGGCAGTTTTAGAAAGTAAAATATCAATCTATGTGCATGGCATTTGTAGACATTTCTAGTGAATCAATTTTTTAAAAAATCTTACATACACCACTATTTCACTCATCCAAGTGAAAGCTTTCTCTACTTTAAGTCAGAGCATGTTGCCACCTAAGCCTGTCTCTTTTGATTGAAGGGGTGATTTGTGTAGCCAAGGAGTAAGACACTGGTTTTCTCGAGTCTAAACAAGCTTTATCAGAAAGCAGAATTGCCTTGCAACCAAGATGAATTTTGGGAGACAGGAAAGAGGGAGAGTATATGTTGGTCTTGGTATGGATGACAAGTTCCTCCAGCCACAGTGATGCAAAATGTCACATAGGGTAATGAAAACCCATAGTAATGTGGTTAAAATGCTTGCCACAACTTATAACAGGCATGGCAAGTTTTGAGAGAGCTTTTAATGTTATTGTTCTTGTCACAAGTGAAATGAATCCATAGCTCAAATTTCCATCTGCACTGGTAATTCAGGGCTGGTTGTTATGATTGACAGGCAATGGGGAAAAAGGCTGCAGTGTAAGAAACACCTGTTGTTGCCCTTGTAGGAGTTGCAGAGGAACAAAAGGGAGAGAGAGCAGAATGTTGATATTTGGTAATTGTACTCTGTGTCCTTCAATGTATATCAACCAAGGAAGGGGCCTTAGAGAGCAGGAATACTTAGAATAGAAAAAGCCCTAAATTTACTATTACAAAACTTCCTGCCTGTTTGACCATAGCCAGGCCAATTATCCTTTCTAGGCCACAGTTCCTTCATTTGTTCTAATATAATTGTTTTTTTTATTATGTTAAATATATTTCTAATTACATTTGGAACACTTTAATTTTTGCAAAATTTTAGTTTCTAATTTTCTCTTCAGCTTCTTTCCCACACATTGAGAAAGCAAGTAATATATTGATTATACATGTGATCTAAAAAATATATCTTATTAGCCATGTTGCAAAAGAAAACACAAATTATAAGAAAAATACCTAAAGTGAAAAAAAATTCTTCTTCAATATTTGCTCAGAATTCATGAGTTCTTTTTCTATAGGTGGATAACAATTTTCATCATAGGTCCCTGGGAATTGTCTTGGATATTTATCTTGATCAACCACTAAGTGGATTAGTGGATAGAGTGGCAGTCCTGAAGTCAAGAAGACTTACTTTCCCGAGTTCAAACCTAGCCTCAGATACTTAACTAGCTGTGTGACCTTGGGCAAGTAACTTAACCCTATTTTCCTCAGTTTCCTCATTTGGAAAATAAGCTGGAGGAAGAATGGCAAACTATTCCAGTATCTTTGCCAAGAAAACTCCAAATGAGGCCACAAAGAGTCAGACACAACTGAAACAACTGAACAACTGTTCAGAGTAGCTAAGTCTTTCACAGGTGATCATCATTTAAATATTGCTGTTATTATATACAATATCTTCCTAATTCTATTCACTTCATTTTGTATCAGTTTATATATGAATTCTGTTTGTTATTTTTCTGAAACCATCCTGCTCACCATTTCTTATAAAATAATAGTAATCTATAATATTCATATACTACAATTTGTCCAGCCATACCACAAATAGTACGCATTTTCTCAAATCCAGTTTTGCACCACCAAAAAGAGAGTTGCTATATTTTTATACAAATAGGTTCTTTTCCTTTTCCTTTGATCTGTTTGGCATAGACTTGGTAGAAGTACTTCTGGGTCAAAGGGTCACAGTTTTACAGCCCTTTGGACATAGTTCCAAATTGCTCTCTCAAATAGTTGGACCAATTCATAATTCCATCAACAATGCAATAGTGGCCCAATTTTTCCACAGTCCCTCCAGCATTTATCACTTCCTTATTCTGTAATGTTAGTCTAATAGGTGTGAAGTACTACTTCAGACTTTAAAACATTTGCATTTTTCTAGTCAATAGTGATTTAGAGCATTTCTTCATGTGACAATTGATTGCTTTAATTTCTTCTTCTGAAAACTACCTGATCTCCTTTGACCACTTATCAAGCAATGAATACCTCTTGTTGTTTTTTTTTTTTTTAAATTTGGCTCAGTTCCCTGCATATTTGAGAAATAAGGCCTTTATCGGAGAAACTTACTGTAAATAACCCCTTTTGGTTTTCCTTCAAATTTTGTATGCATTAGTTGTGTTTGTATAAAACCTAATTTCATATACTCACAATTGTTCATTTTACTTTCCATGATTTTCCCTATCCACTGTTTCCCCCATAAATGATTCTCTTGTCCATGTATCTGACAGGGACATTTTCCCATGCTCCTATAAATTATTTGTGATATCACCCGATATGTCTAAACTGCTTATACATTTTGATCTCATTTTTGATATATGGTGTGAGATGTTGGTCTATGCCTAGTTTCTGAAATACTGTATTTCAGTTTCCCCCAAAATTTTTGTCAAAATATGAGTTCTTACCCAAAAATCTTGGATCTTTAGGTATATAAAAGATTAGGATACTGTGGTCATATACTACTGCGTATTGTTTACCTAATCTTTTCCATATATCAACCACTTTATTTCTTTGGCAATACCAGATTATTTTTGTAATTATTACTCTGTAATATAATTTCTTTAGGTCTTTACTGAATTTTATTTTCCCCCAATAATATGTAAAAATAATTTTAGCATCAATTTTTAAAACTGTGTTCCAAATTCTCTTTCTCCCTCCCTGCCCACCCTCCATCCTTAAGAAAACAAGCAACTCAATATATTACGCATAGGTAGTCATGCAAAACATTTCCAAATTAGTCAGGTGATGAAAGCAAACAGACAAAAAAAAGGAAGAAAAAGGAACTTTAAAAATATGCTTAATTCTGTATTCAAACACCATCAGTACTTTGGAGGTAGATTGCATTTTTCATAAGTCTTTCAAAGTTGTCTTGGATCATTGCATTTAAAAAAAAAATAGCCAATATTCAATATAGACAATAGTGTGTTACTTTGTAAATATTACATCTCATGTTGCATCAGCGCATGTAAGTCTTTCCAAGTTTTTCTGAGAGCATCCTGCTCATCATTTCTTATAACACAGTAGTATTTACCTTTTTATGTATCTCTAGAATCTTTCATTTGAAAGTCAAATTTTCTATTCAGCTCAGGTCTTTTCATCAAGAATACCTGAAAGTCCTCTCTTTCATTGAATTTCCATATTTCCCTTGAAAGATTATACACAGTTTTACTGGGTAGGAGATTCTTGGTTGTAATCCCAGGTCCTTTGCCCTCCATGATATCATATTCAAAGCCCTCACAACCCTTAAAATAGAAGCTTCCAAATCCTGTGTTATCCTGACTGTAGCTCCACAATACTTGAATTGTTTCTTTCTGGCTTATTACAATATTTTTCTCCTTGACCTGGTAGCTCTGGAATTTGACTATGATATTCCTGGGAGTTTTCATTTTGGGGTCTCCTTCAGGAGGTATTTGGTGGATCCCTTCAATTTCTATTTTACCTTCTGCTTCTAGAATATCAGGGCAATTTTCCCTAGTAATTTCTTAGAACATGATGTCTAGGCTCTTTTTTTGATCATAGCTTTCAGGTAATCCAATAATTTTCAAATTATCTCTCCTGGATATATTTTCCAGGTCAGTTGTTTTTCCAGTGAGATATTTCAAATTTCCTTCTATTTTTTTTCATGCTTTGGTTTTGTTTTATTGTTTCTTGATTTCTTATAAAGTCATTTGCTTCCATTTGCTCAATCTTAATTTTTCGTTAATCTTTTTTTTTTTTTTTTTAAGTGAGGCAATTGGGATTAAGTGACTTGTCCAGGGTCACACAGCTTGTAAGTGTTAAGTGTCTGAGGCCGGATTTGAACTCAGGTACTCCTGACTCCAGGGCCGGTGGTCTATCCACGACGCCACCTAGCTGCCCCTCAATCCTAATTTTTAAGGAATTATTTTCTTTAGAGAACTTTTGTACCTCCTTTTTCCATTTGGCCAATTTGGCTTTTCAGGCTGTTGACTTTCTTTTCATGATTTTCCTGCATCACTCTTATTTCTCTTTCCATTTTCCCCATGCCTTTCTTACTTTGTTTTCAAAGTCATTTTGAGTCCTTCTATGGCCTGAGACCAATTCATATTTATCTTAGAAGCTTTGGATATGGGAGTTTTGACTTTGTTATCTTCTTTTGAGGGTATATTTTGATCTTCCTTGTCACTATAGAAACTTTCCAGAGTCAGCATTTTTTCTGTTTCCTCATTTTCCCAGCCTGTTTCTTGACTTTTTTTAAACTTTTAACTCTTTGTTAAAGTGTTGCACTATTTCAAGGGTGGAGGGAACACTATCCCAAGTTTCAGGGGATTTGAGCAGCTGTTTTCAGAGATACTTATAGGAATTTGTAAGTCTTCCATTCTTCCGAGGTGGTATGATTTAAGGAGAGGTATGTTCACCACTCCCCTGGCCTGTGCAGTGGTATGTAATCTCCTTCTCTGCTCTGGAACACAAAACAGACTCCTGCTGTACTATGGCTGAAAGCTCTTGTGTGCTTGTGCTTCTCCCCCACCTGGAACCACCACCCAAGACTATGACCTGGATGTGAGTACAGGCAAAACATCAGAGTCCCACTTCAGTGCCAGCAACGAGATTCCTGTAATTTCCCCCTGGCCAACTGCTTCACCCCCTCACTGTCTGTGGGCTGTGTTCCAGAAACAGCTGCTGCCACAGCTGATTCAGAGGTTCCCAAGGCCTGGTTTTCTGGGGCTAGACCTTTGCTGGGGTTGGATCTTCACTGATGTTGCCTACACTGAGCTGCATTCCACTCTCACACTGGTAGAATGGTCCTTTCCTGTTGATCTTTTAAGTTGTCTTTGACTGGAAAATGATTTCACCCTTTCCTTTTGTGGGTTCTGCTGCTCCAGGAATTGTCTTATGGCATTATTTTAAGGTATTTGGAGGGATCTTAGGAAGAGCTCAGGCAAGTCCCTGCCTTTCCTCTGCCATGTTGGCTGCACCCCCCTTCTTGATAATTTCTTGAAATATGATGTGTAGACTTTTTATTTAATCATAGCTTTTTAGATAGTTCAATAATTCTTAAATTATCTCCCCTAGATATATATTTTCCCAGTCAGCTATTTTTCCAATGAGATCTTTCACATTTTCTTCTATCTTTTTCACTCTTTTGAATTTGTTATATTATTTTTTGAATAGCTCATGGAATCATTAACTTCTGCTTTCCCAATTCTAATTCTGAAGGAAATATTGTTTTAAAGTGAGATTTTGTATCTCTTTTTCCATTTGTCTAATTCTGCTTTTTTAGGGAATTACTTTCATTTGTGAAATTTTGTAGTTATTTTACCATGTAGCCAATTTAGTTTTTTAAGGTTTTGTGTGTGCGCACATGTACATATGTGTGTTTGTTTGCATGGAGATGTGCTTCTTTTACTAAGCTATTAATTGTGGATAGATTATCAGGCCAGGAGTCAGGAATACCTGAGTTCAAATATGGCTACTGAAACTTTAGGTTTGTGATCCTGTGAAACTCACTTAATTCTGTTTGCCTTAGTTTCCTCAACTGTAAGATGAACTTGAGAAGGAAATGGAAAACCATGACAGTTTCTCTGATAAGAAATTTCCAAATGTGCTAAAGAAGAGTTAGACAAGCTTGAAATGACTGAACAGAAATTTTATTCCCTCATTCATATGTTGACCTATTTTCTTCTTCTAACCTTATTTGATTTTGAAAATAATTTTTAGTAATTTTTGTTAGG
Source organism: Dromiciops gliroides (assembly GCF_019393635.1). Classification (NCBI taxonomy): domain Eukaryota; kingdom Metazoa; phylum Chordata; class Mammalia; order Microbiotheria; family Microbiotheriidae; genus Dromiciops; species Dromiciops gliroides. The sequence continues at coordinate 480,811,709 of NC_057862.1, read as the reverse complement.
TGTATGTCAATTTCACATTTTTGAGGATTTGCTTGTAGCTATTTTGACATAATTATTTTGTTTTGAGTTTGTGTTTTGATATTCTCTCTCAACAAAATAGCCCTTCCTAACCAAGTTTCTATTTTGTTGCCATTTGCTCATTTTCCAATCCATTTCTTGACTTTGAAATTTATGTTAAAGTTGTGCTCTGTTTTTGTCATTAGGGCATAGGGTAGAACACCTGTCCCAAGTTTCAGACCTTCTGGTGCTATAGTTTATAGAGCTATTTCTGTGTGTTGGGAAGTTTGGGTTGCTTTCAAGGTGTTTTTTTCCAGGGACAACTGTGGTTACTGCTCTCCTAGTCAGCGCTCTGGGCCTGACCCAGGAAAGGCCTTGATATTTTGTGATCAGAAGCAACACTTCTCCTCAGGACCATTGCTCCCTCTTGAGTAAATGTGTTCCTCTTCACCCTTTCACTGTGACCAACAAATGGGTATAGGCAATGGAGTAGCCAAATATCTTCTACTGTGCTAGCCCTGTGATCATCTATAATTTCTTTCTGACAAGTTGTCAGCTACTCTTACTATCTCTGGGGTGAGAGCTCCCAAGGTTGCTGCTTGTTCTATTGCTACCTCTAAATTTTATATTTAGTGTTATATCCATGTGGCATTTGGGTCTCCCTCCACCCCTTATGTCACAGATCTCCCTTCTGACATATTAAATTTTCTTGGCCTGGAAGAATGTTTCACCCTGACCTTCTTTTGGTTCTGCTACTCCAGAATTGATTTGAGGAATTATTTTAAAGTTGTTCGGAGGGAAGTGCTAGGAGAGATTGGCTGAGTGCTTCCCTACTTAGCCAACTTGACTCCACCTCAGTTTCTCCACTTGTTACACAAAAATGTCCTTAGATTATCTCTAAAAATGCCCCTCATATTATAATTACACAGTGTAATGTCCTCATTTCACAGATACAAAAACTGAGACTCCTGTAGATTAAGGGGCTGAGTCTAAGTCACAGAGTTATTGAGAAAACTGTTGCTAGATGCTTGGTGTCTTGACTCAAGTACTACTAATATTTTCACTCCATAAGGAGTCTATGTGATTTGTTTGACTATTAAGACTTTACTAGAAATACATGCAAAGTGTTATGCTTGAGTTCAAAAGAAAACTTCACATCCATAGGATTGATGATGGAGGTGTATCATTTGAAATATATTGGTGGGAAGCCTGTCTATGTTCTAGGTTATTGGAGAATTGAGATGGGGTTTCTAATATATTGCTACTTATAAATTAGAGGCTATTGCACCAGTTTGGGCACCAAACATTTCTTATTAAATTATATTAAATGTTAGTAAAGGTTTGACTGCATTTAACACAAGCTAAAAACAAAACAAAACAAAACAGCATCATAGAGATAGAGCACATGGCTCCAGAGTTCAGAGGTCTTACATTTCCCAGATCTAGGAGGGGTGGTGCCTACCTGCTTCAGAGTCCCAGGCCAAGAGAGTGTAAGCTTTCCAGAGAAGAGGCAGCTTTTACATACTGCTCAAAGCTAATTTGCTAGCATCATCCAATTCTATTGGTTTATGGAACCTGAGGGTGGTCCATATCAAGATGAACTGAAGGTCAAATGAAAGACAGACACTCTAATGAGAGTTTGATTTACATTTCTATTGTCTCTGGGCTGAGACACCAGTCAGAACTCCTGAGTGAGGGGGAGGTGTCCTCTGGGTCCCTTCAAAACCTATTATTAATCATTATTTTCTCCCAGAGGCTTACAGAGTATTTTTATCAAAAAAGATCTTGCCTATATGAAATGCCCTATATGAGATAGCAGTGTGATGTGGAAGCTAATATGATCTTGGGCTTCATTGGGAGAGGCATAGATTCCATTAATAGGAAAGTAAAAATGACAGCCTCACAATATCCTGCCCTGGTCAGTCCCCTTCTGAGGCACTTCGATGTTCAGTTCTGGGCACCTCAGCTTAAGGATATCAGTATGCTGGAGAATATCCAGAGGAAGTCAACTGAAATGATGAAGAGCCTTGAGTGCATGTTACATGAAGATCATTTGAAGAATCTGGCAATGTTTTGCCTGGAGAATATTTAGGTGAGACAAACTAATGAAACACAGCTATCTAAAATCTGTTGTTTGAAAGGAATGAATTAGGCTTGTTCTGTTTATCATTAGAAGGAAGAACAAGGAGCAATAAGTAGAAGTTTTAAAGAGGCTAATTTAGGACTGATGTCAGATAAAAATTCCTTAAAATTTCAAACTCTAAAATGAAAGTCTTGCTTTGAGATTAGTGTATTCCCTAAGTATTGGAAGTATTCATGAAAAGACTGGATAAGCCTTCACTAAAAATATTGTAGAGGGGATTCTTTTAATGGGTTCTAAGTTTGTTTTCTTAGATTTGATACTCCAAAATTCTGTGAATAACTTAAAAAGAATGAAACCCTAGAAACAGCAAACCCTGATATTTTAACGTTATACATTTGGGTTTACAAAACTAATTTCTTAGAGCATATTCAGTTTCTTCTACATACTGTTCTTGCAAACTGAACAAATTTCAACCAGGTTGACATGATGACTGCATTATTACCTCTTCAATATATAGTAAATATGTCCACGGATGAGGTTCAGGGACAGAACCTTAAATGCATAACTACAGTGGATTCTACATCTGGATATTTCATCATGGTTGGAATTGATAGTCCATCAAATCATCTAGTTCAGAAATGTCAAGCATAGCCCAAGAGCTGCACTATACCCCCATAAGACTCCCATACCCCTAAACCAGATTAAAACAAAATTAGGGAAAAATTAACAAAATAAAATTTAAAATACAATAAAACACAGAAAATGTTATATATGGTTTTGTAAGTCAACATGTGCCCTCAGGACTCCTTATGTATTGCTTACTGAACCACAATTCTATTTGAGTTTTACACCACTGATTTGGTCCAAGCCCTTAATTTTACCAATTACTAAAATTATATTAAGAGAAATTAAGTGATACAGTTACTCAAGGTCAAATAAATTATAAATACCCAAACCAGGATGCGACCTAGCAAATGTACTTAATTATCTTCCACTTAATTTTGGAAGATTTGATTTAAAAAATAAACAATACATTTATAAATATAACACACAAATAAGATCAAGATTCTCAAAATTACAAATGGTTAAGTTTGGTAGGTTAGAAGTAGTTTCCCAATTCAATGAAAATTGACTGTTTCCAATCAGTACTTAATCTAACCCTGATTTTCTTTAAGCCATTTAATTTATCCTCAACCTTTTCTAAGTCAAAAAGACTTTCTGAGGCACATAGCCTTATGTTGTTTGGAGCTTTGTTCAGCTTGATTTCTGAAGCCCTTTCAAGTACATGCTACTTAGTCTATAATCTTTTCCCCGCAAGAAAAAAAAATCTTTCTAACCTTATTAGAGAAGTTGTTTGGTTGTCTTCTTAGCCATTGCAAGGAGATCTCTGATATTCCTCCTGTTTTGCATGTTGGCAAAATAGAATAAAAACAAATCACTTTGCAACAGGAGGCTTATGATTTGAACTAAAACTTCCTTACTCTTCATGCCCTAATCAGGAGAAGGGTTTTACTCCTCTTGACTACATCTCACTTTAGCACTTACCCCTTTATAAGCGTATTGCTGATGTTCTTTTTAATTGACATTTATGATTTATATTTGTTTGTTAAGTACTTAGGAGAGTGCCTGTCTGGCTTCTGATAAATATCATAGTCTCTTAGGGGGACAATAATCTTCTCCCTTCCCCAGCCATAAATCTTTCAGAAACTTTTACAATTAAATTTAAAATGGATTAAAAGAAGACATAAAAAAACCTTTTGGTTAAAAAAAAAACTTATAAAATTTGAATTCTTGAAGGGAACTTAAAGAACCATAAAAAAAGTCATTGAACTAGTCAAATTAATGTTATCTAACCTCAGCTGAGCCCTTTCCTTCTCCTCTCTTAAATTTTATATCATCTTCCTCAGCTACTTGTAAAGAAGATGAAAGCCATCCTACAAGAGCTACCTTACCTTCTCTCTATTTCTTCTTTTATTTTTGGTGAGGAAATTGGGGTTAAGTGAGTTGCCTAGGGTTACACAGCTAATAATTGTTAAGTGTCTGAGACTAGATTTGAACTCAGGTCCTCCTGAAACTAGGGCTGGTGCTCTATCCCTGTGCCACCTAGCTGCCCCTCTTCTCTCTATCTCTTAAAAGGAGATTGGCACCACAGTTTTCATCTTTCTTTTACTCAGAGTATGAAGGAACTTCAGGGACCACCTAGTCTAGCCCATACACTCATGGAACTTCCATTATAATGAATTCACCAAGAAGAAATGCAGCTTCATTTTAAAACTCCATGTGGTAAAATAATGGAAATTGGCAGACTGATTGGAGATGGGCCACACCTGGCCTGCCCTGAGTGATGTATGCTGCTGATGGCAGTAGAGGAACCACTCCCCACAGGCAGTTTGAAGGACCTCCCTTTGGGGAGAGGGAGAGTAAATGCTTCCTGAGGGAATCTTGGTCTTTTTCAGTAGGTGAGCTCCAGGAGAGAATGAGAGAGAGGTTTTTTGTTTGTTTGTTTGTTTGTTTGTTTTCTGGCAGTTTATCCCATGGGCCCTGGCTGCATATCTATTTCCCATGGAAACTACAGACCCCAGGTGGTGAGTTAATAACAGAGCCCCGCTCTTTGAATTAGCTAAGTTGGAAGTGAGTTTGGGGATTGTATAGACTTTTGTTAGAGTTAGGGGAATTATCTATTTTCCTTTTTCTCTATTCCCTTGTCCTTGACTTTATTAATTTCACCTTTGCTGTGTATTTTATTCCCATTAATAAAAACTGATTCATTTGTGGAAAAGAGGTTGTTAAGTAACTTTCTTATTGGCCTGGGAGAAATATCTAAAAAGGTAGTTCAGAGGGGAGGAAGTTTTGGACCTAGACAACCCTCATTATTTTCTGAACCCCAATATTATGGTGAGCCACCCAATGAACTCTCCACATATTAAATTTGGCCCATACACCCAAAGAAAGAAGAACACAACAAAAAGCAAGACAGCTTTCCTTGTTAGGATTATTTTTCAGTTTATTTGTTTGTTTCTCCAACATCAGGTTTAAATTGCCCTGTTTGAAGGTCCAAACCACTGTTCTTTGTTGTGAGCTTTACGCTCAAGGAGAAGTCTAATTCCTTACCTACAAGGTAAAACTTTAAACATTTAAAGAGTGTCATGTTGTTTTCCCAGAGTTTTCTGGTTTTTAGACCAAATATTTCCAGTTTCTTTAATTGAACTTCATACATCTTAGTCACAAGGAAATCCACCATCCTTTTTTTTTTTTTGGGGGGGGGGTCAATGACGGTTAAGTGACTTGCCCAGGGTCACACAGCTAATAAGTGTTAAGTGTCTGAGGTCAGATTTGAACTCAGGTCCTCCTGAATCCAGGGCTGGTGCTTTATCCACTGCGCCACCTAGCTGCTTCCCCTATCATTTTTTGTACCACCACTCTCTAAGTGCTGTAGCACCACCATCACTATTACCAAGTCTCTCTCTTACTTTTCACCTGAAACTGAATAAGACTATTATCTTCCTCTTCCTGGGAGCATCTGTGCTTTTTTTTGGGGGGGGGGTGCAAATGAGGGTTAAGTGACTTGTCCAAGGTCACACATCCAGTAAGTGTCAAGTGTCTGAGGCTGGATTTGAATTCAGGTCTTCCTGAATCCAGGACCAGTGCTTTATCCACTACACCACCTAGCTGCCCCTGCATTTGTGCTTCTTAATAGAAGCCAAAATCAAATCTGTCACAGATTTGTTGTTGTTCAGTCATTTCAGTTGTATCCAACTCTTTGTGAGCCCATTTGGGACTTTCTTGGCACAGATACTAAAGTGGTTTGCCATTTACTTCTCCAGCTCATTTTAAAGATAAGGCAACTGAAGCAAACAGGCTTAAGTGACTTGCACTGGGTCACATAGCTAGTAAGCGTCTGAGGCGAGATTTGACTCAGGTTTTCTAGACTCCGAGCCTAGTACTCTATCCACTATGCCACCATTGTTGACCCTTATAGAACTTGCAAATAACTAAAAACACCCAGGTGCCATGCCTCTTAACCCTTCATCCAAAATGCACATTTGTACTTTTGCCAATGATTTTTTGCAAAGAAGGATACCACTTTACAATTGTTCCTATTGAATGTCATCTTAAGAGATTTAACCCAATGCTCAGGCCTCTCGAGATTTTTAAAAAATATTTACTCTGTTGAAAAGTGTGTTAACTATCCTTCTCAGCTTTAGGCCAACTGCAAATCAAATAAGTATGTTAGTCTATGCATTTATATAAATCACTGATATGAATGTTATACAGAAAACATCCCCAGGGTATTCCACTAGAGAACTCTTACCCTCTTGACCAGTTATTCTTTGATTTAGACCATCTAACCAATTCTGAAACCATCAAGTTTTTTTTTTGTTTGTTTTTGTTTTTGTTTTGTTTTTTGCAGAGCAATAACGGTAAAGTAACTTGCCCAGGGTTATATAGCTAGTAATTGACAAGTGTCTGAGGCTGAATTTGAATTCAGATCTTCCTGAATCCAGAGCCAGTGCTTTATCCACTGTGCCACCTAGATACTCCCCATCAAGATGTTTTAATGCCTAGTCCCTATATCCTTGTTTTCTTCACAATTGTGTGACCTACCATATTAAAAACTTTGGTGATATTTAGGAGAGCTTTATTGACAACATTTCCCTCATTTCCTAGTTGAATAATCCTATCAAAAATGATAGGTTTCTATGTAGCATTACTTGTGATTAATGTAGCCATACTATATTGGTACATTCACTACTTCCCTGTCTTGATGTTCACTAAAAGTATGTTTCATGATCTTTTCTAGAATTTTTCCAGGATTTGAAGTCAAGCTCACTTATTTATAGTTTACAAGTTTTGTTTTCTTCATTTTATTTTCCATTTCAGACCATTGCTCAGGTTAAATTTACTTCTCCAAATTCAATTCTTAGGATCTTTCTTTTTTTGATTTTTGTTTTCTGTTTTTGTTTGTTTGTTTGTAAGTGACTTGCCCAGGGTCACACAGCTAAGTGTCAAGTATGTGAAGTCAGATTTGAACTCAGGTCCTCCTGAATCCAGGGCCGTTGCTTTATCTACTGCGCCACCTAACTTCCCTTAGGCTCTTCCTTAAAGCATTGCTATCAGAACCAGAGCTCAACATCCTTCCCTATTCTGTTAATTTCTATGGATTCTTCAATGTTTAGAAAGGGAAAAGAAAATTTTGCATGGAATTGCTTGTAATCATGACAGAAGAAAAAAAATGTTGGGGAAATCTGGATTTCAATTAATTTCCTCAAGCAACTCTGGAAGTGTCACTACTTAATAAACAGGGGATAGGATTTGAAAGCTAAATAGAGAATATTGAGAGCATAAACAGAGATGCATAGCTGGTCTATTACAAAACTGGGGGTGTAGTAGAAAAGCCCTTTGTCCAAAAATTATCTTTTTCTCATACTACCACCCCCACCTATTTCTGATGCATGTGATTCTATCATTTGCAAATTCTCTGGATTAAGCTTTATACTCTCTTAAGATTTCATGAAAATTTTATTTGTCCTCTTATGAACAACCTCCTTCTGGATAAAATTTATATCGAGCAGGCACTGGTCTAAAGCTGTCAATGGATAAATACTAATCCTGCACATCTTGCAATCTAAGTTCAATTCAACAAGCTTTTTTGGAAAGATCACAGACTTTAGAGACAGAAATCCTGGGTTAACATTCTTCTTCGAATGCTTTAGTAATTGAGTGATAACCCAAGCCACTAGAAAAAAAAAATCATTCCTGGTTCTGTGTCTTCATTTGTAATGTGAAGGGGTTGGACTTGGACTCTGAGGATTCTTCCAGATATAGACCTATGACCATTTTATTTGGATTCAAATCTTACTGCTGATGCTTAACCTCTGTGAGACTCATTTTATGCATTGTTAAAATGAGGGGACTTGATTAGATAGCCTCTCACATCCTTTCTCGACTTATTGATGTATTTTTCTTTTTTGTGACAAAAGGAACTTAGGGACATTAGGTATGGGACACAGGTAGAAGAGGGTGTTCTTGGTCAGGGAGGAAGGGGTGTAGAAGTAGAAGACATAATTTTTTTCCAAAAGAGGTAGATGATTAGGATAAACAATCTTACACGGGAATCCTGTATACATTTAATTCTTCTACTTAAGAGAGAAAATATGAGGGAAAAATAGGTAGAATTCAGTGGTCATATTCAAGATCTTGACTTCAAATGTGATTTACTGCTTGCAAAATATGACTTTCTAGTTAAAAGAAAATGGCACTAATCAGGCCTATAAAAAAGCTGAAAATGCCTTTCTGGGAATGTGACAAATGTGTCCATTCATAACTAATTGATAACTTGAGATGTGAAAGCTGGAATTTATTATCAGATACATCCAGGCCCTGTTAGGCAATCAGACATTATGATAAGGGATCCATTGGGGGCTCTGTGCCCTTCTGGATACATGACCAGATGAGATTAGACAAGCATGTCACAGTATTGTTGAGACACATACTTCTTGGCAGAGTTCTTTATCATTTTGTGAAGTCAGGTGGTCACTAGTCAGGCCTTCTGTGGCTTCTAAATCATAGCTTGGAAAGTACTAGGGCCAATCTGAAAAGACAGCTAAGAGAGCCAACATCAGGAGAACTGTAAGGCTGACACAATCAATCTCTATGTCCTTTTGTTTCTCCCATTAGTGACATTTTCCCTACTCATTCTGTTATGCTGCCTCTCTCAGATCATGCGGTTTATAGTTAGGAGAGGTCTTTTAAAATATCCATTTTTACCTCCCTTATTTTACATATGAGAGAAACTAAGCTCAAGTCCATATAGATAAGCTCTTAGGATCACAGGTTTGAAGATTTCATGTAGAGGTCATATAATCCCACCCTCCTCATTCCAGAGATGAGAGAATTAAAGATTTGACAGTTTACATGAACTGCTCAATGTCACAAAAGTACTAAGTAGAAGGTGTAGGATTTTAACGCAAATCCTAAGACTTGTGTAATTTTCTCCTTTTCTCCACCATTCTTTCACAGTACTTTCTCTCCATCATCCCCTTCAATCCAACCCTACCTACTCAATGCTAACCTACCTTCTTGTCCTTGATAACTCCTTATTACTTTAAAAAATCTCTTTTATTACTTTCCCTTCCCTTCACTTTTTTCATCTTTCCCAATCCTTTCTCCTGTAGATCTCTTTCTTTTTGCCTCAGCCACTTCTGCTTAACACCTTTAACCCTCAAAGTAAATACAAGGCTATCTCCTGTGTACTCTGACCTTTTATCAATTTAGAAGTAATAAGAAACTAATTCACACTAAGAAGTACATAATTGGAAAAGATTGTGCTACCCCTCCCAGAATTATTTAATAGAGAATATTACCCAATTAATCTCTAATAATGCAATTTTAGCCATGATAACAGGTGAGTTTAAGAGATATTTTAAGGGAATGAGGAAATGCTTCTGATGTTCCTCAGATATCACATTGTCAAAGATTGCATGTTTCTGCAATCAGCCCTGATGGTAAGGTTTCTATCTAGGTATACAAATTTCCTAGGAAGCATAGTTGATTCTAGGCATTCCTGGTGGTTTGCTATTTCCATAATTGGCATTTTTTCCTTATAAATTAATAGAAGGCATGGACTTTAGGATATGAGTTCACACAGACCTAAAATGTGTTGTGTTTTGTTGTTGTTGTATGTATTTTGTGTTATGTGGCATTATATGATACATCCACGTAACATCACAGCTATATACAGCTCTATTGTCATGGGAAATAATTAGTCCAATTATTTGAGATTCAAGAAAATATGGGAGACTACTAGAATACTGTCAAATAATAATAGCTAACATTTATATAGTGTTTACTATGTGTCAGGCATTGTGCTAAGCATTTTTATGACATTATTTCATTTGATCCTTACAATACCACTGAGAGATAGGTACTATTATTATCCCCATTTTACATTTTGGAAACAGTTAAAAAGAAATTAAGTGACTCTCCCAAAGTTGCACGGTTAGCAAGTATCCAATGCCAAATTTGAACTCAGTTCTTCTTGAGTCCAGGCCCAGTGCTCTATTTCTCACTAATAGCTTCTCCAGGGGTGACAGCATGAATCACTGAAACAAAGCAGGACTAGTAGTACTTTTACAAACCAAAGGATTGCAATGGACAACTGGCTCTAAGAATAAACTGTAATGGAGACTTCAGTTGAGAAGGTACTGGGTTTCCAAATGGGTGTTGATAATGGGTCAAACTGCTAAAAACCTGTTTACTTGGTAATCCTTGGCAACATGTTGAAAACAATGCACACCAAGATGCAAGCCTTCTAATTGTGGGGTGTGTGTGTGTGTGTGTGTGTGTGTGTGCGCGCATGCAGTAGGGGAGGGGGGAAGGATAACAATTTTTCTTGACAGTTAGCTCTAGCTAGAATAAGAAAAAATGGACACCAACATTTCATGTGACAAAGTTAAACAGGTATTTTTCTATTGTTTACAGGGTGAGATCTTATTGATTAACATAAGCTCCTCTCTTGAATATGGATGCTTCCACTATTTCAGCTATAACATAGTGATTGCAATGAAGAATGAATGATAGCCTTTCCATCTAGAGGAACCTTCTAGCAAATAGATACACAATTTGACTGAAAATTGTCATAGGAGTCATCTGAGAAACATCTTTTCCCTCTCTTGCTAGTCTTGCCTCCTTGAGGGCAAAGTGGCATCTCGGTCTCTGGTCTATCTCTGTTTTAGCTGGTTTTGCCTGTGTGTCTATCTCTGTCTCCATCTCTCTATTTCTGTCTCTCTCTGTCTCTGTCCACTCTGTCTTTTTATGTCTGTATCTATCTTTGACTCTGTATGTCTTTCTCTGTCTCTGTCTCTCTGTCTTTGTTTCTCTCTCTGTGTCTGTCTCTGTCTCTGTCTATCTCTCTTCTGTGTGTATGTGTCTAGGTCTCTGTCTCTCTCCTCCATTCCTTCAATGTCCTTGGAATTGGGAACTCTGATATCCAGAGAATTCCAACTGGGTGTTAGGGAATTATCATTTCCTATCCTATTTCCAGGAAGTCATATATCTTCTATGTTTAATGTCATTGCAAAATTTTATAATCATAATTTATAGAAGTTATTTCGACTTCTATGACACCAACGTCCAACTTTTTCCTAATGTCCATGTCTGTGGTACATCCTATTAAATCCTTCTCTCCTCAAACAAAACTATATTTTTGTTCAATGGATTTCAGCCAACCAGCCATGCTGCTGTCAATGGTATAAAAGAACATAAAGGCAAATTGGCAAGTTTATAAAAGACAGAAATGGTATTTAAAGATCTGTGGGAAGACAGAAACACTAACACTGCTTATTGCTATAAAATGGTCCAACTGTTCTGGAAAACAATTTGGAATTATAAAAGAAGTAATTAAATTATTAATACTCTTTGACCTAGAGATCATACAATTGGGCTTATACCCAAGAATGTCAAAGATATAAGGAAAGAGACAAGTGGCAACAGACATTTAAAAGATATTTGGTGAATATTATTTGAGGGTATATATGAATAAACTTTCATATCAGAACATACTTTTTGTAAGAAATAATGAATATGAAGAATTTAGAGCAATATATGAAGACATATAAGGTGATACAGAATGAAACAAGTAGCACCAAAAGAACTATGCAATAACTACAAAAAAGAACACTGAAAGGAACTCAGTAATTATAATAAGCAATGATTGTTCTGGAAAATATATCAAGAAATATACTTAGATCTCTTTTTGTAGAGACGTAAACAACCACAGAAATAGGATGTTATTTGTGCTATAAGATGTTCACTGTCATTTTTTTCTTAACTATTTTTCTTTGTGACAAGGAGGATTCAAAAGTGGCCATGTTAGGAATGTAGTTTTATGTATAAATTATAGTGATGTATCAACAAAGTTGTTTTACTGTATAAAACATTACAATATTTTTAATTCAAATAAAAAGAGTAAGAGATTGATTACTGTTCTATGGCAGTTAAATGGTGGCAAAATAGAGTGCTGTATCCTCTTAAATTTATGTATTATGACAGTACTCTAAAGTTACTCGCTAAGAAGTTGGAGACTGGACTATGAAGAAATCCATTTCTATTGAGTTTACAATATCTGTGCTTAGTATACAAAATTTATATATTTGATAACAAAATCTGGTTGTTTAAATGGAACATATATATGTATATGTATGTATATATATATGTATGTATGTATGTACAAGGAGACCATTCTAGAAGTTAAAATAGAAATGATAAAGGTGTGTTGTTTTGATAGGGAAAATCATTAAAACAAGTAAATTCAAAAGAAGTGGTTAAGGAATTTGGTGTATTTAACATCAAGAACAAAAATGCATTGGAAGTCAAGTCAGAAAACCTTTGTTTGGCCCCCAACTTTGACACTTTACGTCTGTGTCATCTGTGTAATCTCACTTCCCCTCTGTGTATCTTAATTCATTTATGAAATGTGAGGTTACTATTTCCCAAAAGTTTTGTTTAGCCCTTGATGCAGTCCACCATTCTTTTGGCATTTTTTGCTCCAAGACCTATTCTCAATCAGATCCTTCCATTTCCTGTCTCGACCTGATTCTCACATGGTATACCTCATTTTGTTGTTGTGCATGGTGACATAGTCCTCCTGAGGTCTCAACATCAAAACTTCCTATGAAACTTCAAGTGAGTATCAAATAAGACCTTTCCTCATAATTTATTGAAAATTTACAGAAATCACTCTTCTTTCTTACTCCTCCTTTTATATTTCTTTTCCTTGCATTTGGGGGGGGGGGCAATGAGGTTTAATAGGGTAAAAGAAGATTGGAAAATAGAATAAATATCATGGGAAGGGAATAGAATAGGGGGAAATAGTTATGATGATTAACTATAATGACAAAATGCATGGTAGCTAATTTGCTAGGTTATTGTGAAGAAAATTCTTTGTCAAGTTTGAGGTACATAGGTTATCATGAACAGGATGCTGTCAGAAAACCCTGGAAAGACCTACATGAGCTGAAGCAGAGTGAAATGTACTGTATATAAAATAACAGCAATAGTGTAAGATGATCTGCTGGGAAGGACATGGTTATTTTCAGCAATGCCATGATCCAATATAACCCTGAAGGACTCATGAAAATTGTAATCCATCTACAAAGAAATATCTGATGGTATCCAAAACCAAATTGAAACATATTTTGTTTTCTTTGACAATTCCTGAATCTGAAGTTTTGATTTTTAAGTGTTTTCTCTCACAACCTAGCTAATGTGGGGATGTTTCCCATGACTACTCATGTATAACTTATATTGAATTGCTTGAGTTCTTGGGGGTGGGGGTGAGAAGGGAGGGAGGAAGAGAAGTTGGAACACAAAGTTTTGAAAAATTGATGTCAAAATTTGTTTTTACATATATGTTTGAAAATAAAATTCTAAACAAAAATGTAAAAAACAAAAGTATATATACATATATATATGTATACATATATGCATACACACACACACATACATATATATATATATATGCCTGAATATAATTCTTCAGGGGAAAAAATGGGAACTCAATTAAAGAGAGGACTGTCAGGCATTTTTTTTCCGGCATTCTTGATGAAAAGTCCTTAGTTGAATAGCAAATTTGACTTTCAAATATAAGACCCTAGATAAGCATAAAAAGGTAAACAGGAAAGAGAAATTATAAGAGATATTAAAACATTAAACTCTTTACATTCCTTAATAGGAAGATTATATTTGTAGTTCATAAGAACGTTTTTATTTATTATTATTAGGACAGCTGGGTGTAGTATATTTAGATAGAGGGCACAGTTGTGAGTAGAATATGAAGGGATTATATCTTTAAAAATAAAATTAAAGGGTGAGAGGAATGCACTGGGAAAAGGGGAAAGGTAGAGGTGGAATGGAGTAAAGTATCTCACATAAAAGAAATAACAAAATACTTATCTATTGGAGGGGAAATGGGGGAGGTGCTGGGGAGTGAGTGAACCTTACTCTCATCAGAATTGGCTCAAAGAGGGAATAACATACCCACTTAATTGAGTATGGAAATCTGTCTTACCCTGAAGGAAAGTATGAGGAGAAGGGGATAAGAGTGGGGGGGTGATAGAAGGGAGGGCAGATTGGGGAAGAGGGTAGTCAGAAGCAAAACACTTTTGAGGAGGGACAGGGTAAAAGAAGATAGGAAATAGAGTAAATGTCATGGGGAGGGAATAGTATGGATGGAAATAGAGTTAGCAATAGTAACTGTGAAAACAATTTGAAGCAAGTTTGTTTGACAAGCCTCATTTTTTTTTTTAGTGAGGCAATTGGGGTTAAGTGACTTGCCCAGGGTCACACAGCTAGTAAGTGTTAAGTGTCTGAGGCTGGATTTGAACTCAGGTCCTCCTGACTCCAGGGCTGGTGCTCTATCCACTGCGCCATCTAGCCGCCCTGACAAGCCTCATTTTTCAAACACATAGAGAATGGGATGACATTTATTAAAATAAGAGCCATTCCCCAGATGAGCAAAACATGACATTTTCAAATGAAATAATCACAGCTACCTATAGCCATATTAAAAAAAATGTTCTAACTCACTATTGATTGGAAAAAAGCAGGTCAAAACAATTCTGGGGGACCACCTCATAACTACTGGATTGGATAATATGACTGCAGAGGAAAATGTCAAATGTTGTAGGGGATATGGAGAAAATGGGACATTGATGCACTCTTGGTAAAGTTGTAAATGGATTCAAACATTCTGTAGAACAATTTGGAGCTATGACTATAGCGCTATAAAACAATGTATACTCTTTGACCTCGTAATAAACGGCTAGGTTTGTATCCAAAAATAGGTTAAAAAAAGTTGAATTTGAAATTGAGGAGAAACCCAGCAATTCTGGGAATGGCTGAAAAAATTATGTGATGAGCTTATGATGTAACACTATTATGCTATAAGATATGATGAGCAGGATGCTATCAGAAAAACCCGGAAAGACTTACATGAGCTGATGCAAAGCGAAATGTACTGTATAAAAGGTAACAGCAATATTGTAAGATGATCAGCTGTGAAAAACTCAGCTATTTTCATCAATGATCCATGACATCTCTGAAGGACTTTTGAAACATAGACTCCATCTCCAGATAAAGAACTGATGGTATCTAAATACAGATTGAAGCATACATTTTAGTTCCTTTTTCTTATGGTTTTATTTTTTGTCTGTTTTTTTTTTCACAACCTAATGTAGAAATGTTTTTCTTGACTACACATATTGAAGTACTTGTGTTCTTAAGCAGGGGTGGGAAGGGAATGAGGAAAAGAATTTGGAACACAAACTTTTAAAAATCGACATTAAAAATTGTTTATACATGTAATTTGTGAAAAGAAAAAAATTCTAAATAAATGGGGGGGGATGAGATAGAGTCTAATATTCCTAGGAGAGAATGAAAATCAACCAGATCCTTCCCCTCTCCTCCAGAGAAACTCTTGTCATAAGCATGAACTTTATGAATGAAAACTAAAAAAAAAAAAAATAGAAAGAATGAAAACTTAATGAAAAGAACATGAAATTGAGATGTGCTAAGTAATCCAAGCCTTCTAGTGAGAGGTTGCAGGCATAATTTTGAAAGTCTTGATCTGTACATTATTTGTTTATCCCTACTCACAAACCAAACAGCTAAAACTGATATGGGCCCAAGTGCCCAATACTTAAAGTTGGGAAATTTACATAAATTTATTTAATAAATATTTGATAAAGAGATTATTTATTCTTGAGTATCTCAAATTACAAGCATTTATTAACAGAATGATGGGATTTTAAAAAGTCCTTTCATTTAACATCTACTATATTCTAGGCACAGTGCTAAAACAGAACAATACAATTTAAAGAAAAAAAAGCAACTCATGTTCTCAGGAACTGTCTTTCTAAGAGGACACATAAAGGGGAGAAATGGCTTAGGAAATATGTGTCAGGGTAGGAAGTTCCAAAGTTTGTGAACAAAGATATAGGATAATCAGTTGGATCACCATTTCCAGAAACTATGATAATTTGTTTTGTTTTGTTTTTTGCTGTTTTTTTTTTTGCAGGTCAATGAGGGTTAAGTGACTTGCTAAGGGTCAATGAGGGTTAAGTGACACAGCTAGTGTCAAGTGTCTGAGGATGGATTTGAACTCAGGTCCTCCTGAATCCAGGGCCAGTACTTTATCCACTGTTCCACCTAGCTTCCCCCTGAAACTATGATAATTTGATTAGATTATTCTTACCATACAAAGAGGTGGAAATTAGTATGAGAGAGGGGGTTGTGGGGAAGTGTTGACATGAGATTTAATCTGAGGTCACCAGAAGACCTGCTCATTTAGAATCTCTGACCTTCAAGCTACTATGGCAATGAGTATGGAAGTGTCTAAAAAAGAATCATCAGGATTAAGAGCCATGAATCTGTTAGTTACCTAAATATGCAGTTCTTTATTGTAGGATATTTTGAGATAATTAATATTTCATTAATGGTTATGAATAATTTTTACAACAACTATCGAGACATGATATAAAACAATGGGAAAGGGCTTGACATGGAGTCAGGAAATAATGGGTTCAAGTCGAAACTGTTACATATACTGTCTGTGATAATAGGCTAATCACTTCTCAGTGCCTTCATAACTCATTAGGCCAAAAGTTCTTAACCCTGAATCTCCACTAAGGGATCTATGTATAGATTTCAAGGAATTAATAATCTTGGATTAGAAAAATGAAACCTTATTTTTACTATCCACTAGGTGAAATATAGTATTTTCTTCAAATGTGAATACATGACAAAAATGGAAAATATTGGATGTTGGAGAGGATGTGGGGAAACAGTGATCCTAATCCATTGTTGGTGGAGTTGTGAAATCATCTAAATATTCTGGAGAGCAATTTGGAACTATGCCCAAAGGGCTAAAGAACTATGCATACCCTTTGACCCAGCAATAGCACTACTAGGTTTACATCCCAAAGACATCTCCCAAAAGAAAAAAAAATACCTATTTGCACAAAAATATTTATAGCAACACTTTCTGTAATATCTAAGAATTGGAAATCAAAGGAAGTTTCATCAATTGGGGAATGATTAAACAAGCTGTGGTATATGATTGTGATGGAATATCATTGTGCTATAAGAAATGACAAACAGAATGATTTCAGAAAGGCCTGGAAAGACTTATATGAATTTATGTATAGTGGAGTGAGCAGGACCAGGGCAACATTATGCATGATGACAGCAATATTGTTTAATGAAGAATTGTGAATGACTTAACTATTCTCAACAATACAATGATCCAAGATCATCCCAAAGGACTAATGATGAAGCATACTATCAACATCCAAAGGGGGAAAAATGATATTGATTGAACACAAACTGAAGAATGCTATTTTTACTTTCTTTCATTATTTTTCTTTTATTCAAAATATCTTATATAAAGTGAATAATATGGTAATGTTTTACACAATTGCAAAAGTGTGAATATAGACAACATATCATAATAGTGTTAGGCTTTCACCAGTTCACAAAGGGGGTGCATGAAACAAACAAAAATTTAAAAGAAATATTTAAACTCTGAGTTGCAAAAATCTTGCTAATCTTCATTGGCAGAGAGGATTTTCTCATGAAGAACTTCCTATACCAGTGAAATCACAGGTAAGGACATCATCGTCATCATCATCATCATCCACAGCATTGGAATAGACTGCCCCAGAAGACAGGGAATTGAAATGAAACACTTGATGACTCTGTGCTGTTCTCAAAAATGTGCTAATCATAGGGCCTAATTTCCTGGGTTGTTGTGAGAATGTGTTCATATGTTAAAAGTGCTTCACAAACCTTAAAGTTTTATACAAATTTTAGCTATTATTATTATTATTATTATTATTGTTATCATTGGTCATTGTAAAAATTAGGCTGAGATTCTTTGATTATATTTATTAATATAAGTATAAAAAGTGCTATGCCATGAACCACATACTACCATGGATTGAATATGAAGTTCTTCAAGGTTAAAGAGTTCATTTGAATTCTGGGTTTGCTTTTCTATAGTTATACTCTCCCTTATGGAAAAGCTAAACATAGCTTTTATGAATGCTCTAAAAGGAAACACGAAACTATGCAAAAATAAGATGTGTTTTATTGATCTTGCTCAATAGAATTTCTATAACTCACAGATGAATAAACTTCTATGCTGTTATACCTATGATTCATGGTCACTTGGTCCTTGATACCTTCATTGTTTAAAGGAGAACACATGCTCTCAGAATGGTATTATTTTCATTCAGAAGGTTACCTATATCCTTGATCTTGCCAGTCACAGCAGTTGGTGGAGGATTTATATGAAAGAATAATTGTCAGATAAGGTGCCACAGGGCACAGTTGAAGACAGGGCCATGAAAGTGATAGAGCCCTTCCTGTCAATGAAGTGACACAAGTCACAGCAGGACACATGGATGTCAGTACAGAAGGTGGATGAACATAGCAATAATAGAGGATCACACAGCAAAGGCAATAAGGACAAATTTGAACCCGTATCATCTGCATAGACTGAAGGGCCACTTTAAATACACGGAACTAATGTCTTGCATTAACAAAGTGACTGGTCATTATGAGGTCACCTTTTTGTGACCATGTCTGAGAAATCTAACAGGAAGGCATAAGGATGCACAAGTGAAGAATTTACAAACCTATTCCTCTTTAATGAAAATACTTTAATTTTCTTTTCCCTCTAGTCTCTTTAGCAGAGATGCTAAGAAGAATCCAAAGGGAATAACGATGTATTTATGTCTTCATCTATCCTCTTATCTACTATCTGATAGAATATTAAAAGTATCACAGACAAACTCACTCAACATTTCCATTAAATTCAACATTTATTAATAAACCATATACAGGGCACTGGGTATACAAAGAGGAAAATGACACAATTCCTGCCCTCAAGGAGTTTATGACCTAATGGAAGAAGGGTTGTAATTGACATAAATTTACTATGATACATGATAGAATTTAATAGGCAGAATAGAAGTATAGAACTTAAAAGTAGAAATGTGGAAAAAGTGCTCTGGGCAAATGAACATCTACACCTCAGAGTTTGGCAAATGATAGAAATCAGGCCCTGATGCATGGCTTTTTTGTTGATTGCCTAGACTTAAGAAAGTGGTGGAGAAAATGTTAATGCAGATTAACCTTTAAAATATATTGAGTGTCCATTTTTTTCCTTCCTAGAGAGTGACTTTTAAACATTTACCTGCACTCCCCTGGGAGGAAGTGATACTTTTTAAATGGTGGGATCAGTGAAAGCCTATATAACAGAGGAAATTCATGAGCTGAGTCTTAAAGGGGAAAAACCAAGTTAAACAAGCTTTGATGAAGTGCATTCCAGATAGGAGGATGGCCTATAAGAATATGCAGGGATAATAATGCAGAATGAAAATCAGCAAAAACAATGGGGTTAGAAGGAAAGTCTTTTCCTTGGTTGTTCTTTAGGGGGAAGGTAGCCCTTTAAATTATACTTGCCAGTTTAATTTTTGGTGTTATTGTTGTTCAGTCATTTCAGTTGTGTCCTACTCTGTGACCACATTTTGTTTTGTTTTTGTGGCAGATACTAGAGCAGTTTGCCATTTCCTTCTCCAAGTAATTTTACAGGTGAGGAAACTAAGGCAAACAGGGTTAAGTGTCTTGGGCAGGATCACATAGCTTAGTAAATGTCTAAACTCATAAAGATGATCTTTCCTGACTCCCGGCCTAGTGCTCTATCTGCTCTATTTAATACTAGTTAATTTATTACCAGCAAACTTGCCAGGTTCCTATCTTTCCATCAACCCCTGGTTCCATAAAAGACTATTATAAATAGTGAATATCCAGTGAAACCATTCATCTAAGCAAACAGCAAATATAAATTAGAGAAATCATTTGATTATCTGGGAGTAAGATAAGATCTCAAAGAGAGCCAAAATTCACTGGGGGACAATTATCTCTCCAACATCTCCAGAGAAATAAACTAAAAATTAGGGATATGATGAGGACTTGGCTTCCCCTACAAGTCTGAAGCTTCCAAAGTCATTTTGTCTCTCTTTGTCTCTCTCTATTTCTCCCTGTCTGTTTCTCTCTGTCTCTCTGTCTCTGTCTCTCTCTCTGTCTCTCTCTCTCTGTGTCTCTGTCTCTCTGTCTCTCTGTCTCTGTCTCTCTCTGTCTCTGTCTCTCTCTGTCTCTCTGTCTCTCTCTTTCTCTCTCTCTCTCTGTCTTCTTGTCTCTCTTACTCTGTGCAACTACATATGTCTCCAAGAAACTCTGGCACAAACTCTGCCCCTTACAAGATATAGAACCTAAGTTCAGAGTTCTCTCTTCCAATTAGAAGTTAATCCTTCCTTTCAATATACAGCAGCATACAAAATGCTCCAAGTTTGATTCAAATCCCACTAACATTCCTTCCTCAGGTCGAAACTTTTTAACTTTCTTACAAAATTCAACCAGGGCAAGATTGAAATCTGTAACTACTTAGCATCACTCAAACATTAGGGCATTAAAGCAACAAAGGTGATTTTCCTGGCATTCCATGGAAAAAAAATATTGAACTATTGAAAACAAAAGAAAATAAATAAACATTAACATATTCACAAGAGACCTAGTAATGTAGAAAGCATCATTTGACAAGGTACTTCAGTGAGCTACATACAGGACATAGACATGAAGAGCTCAAGGATACATGCACATCCATAGTAAAGAACACTTAATCATAAACAAAAAGCTAAACTGAGTCTCAAAGACTGGCACATGGTCACTTGGAGCAGGAACTTGAATCCAGGTGTGGTGCATTGCATTATAACTTCCATTATAATTCTTACCTGTGGCTCCCAGAAACTGTAGCATGTGTAGCAGCCACATTCTGGTAAAACCATCTTGGTAAATAAGGCTAAAGCTGATTGAGGGTAACTGACAGGCCTTAAATCAATCCATTGGTGAATTAGGGGGATTTCTTCCCCAAGAATGTGAAGATTTCCCCCTGCAGAATGGGTAAATAATTATAATTTGTTCTAACGGCCATAAAGGTAACTGAAGCAGGCACTGTGGAGTGCATAGTGCTTGGTCAGACATGAAAGATTCCAAGGTCATATATTGCATCCTAAGCCATGGCCAGTCATCTTGACTTTTGTCTTGCCACTTAATTTCAATAACTCTGGAAGAGAGAGTGAAGCTGATGACTTTGTGCAACTTTGCCTTGCTTAAATATAATTAATTGACAAGGAAGTCAAGACATTACTTCATGATGTCATTGTTCTCTTTCAAAAAGAAGGAGCAACAACAAAAATTTTTTCTATTGTGCCTTGCTTGCAGTTCATTTCACATAAACATATGAAAAGATAAATAACTATATGAAGAGGTAAGTACTATTCCAAAGTGACAATAGAAGTGTTGATAAGATCAAAGATGGAGAACTAGAAGAAACCTCAGAGGTTATCCAGTATAACCACCTCATTTTATACATGAAGAAGTGAGGCCCAATGATATTGAAGTGACTTAAACAGGGTCACATAATCAGTAAACATCTGAGTTGTGTGATTCTGGGGAAGTCACTTATCCTCTCTACCACAATGCTAATTTTGAAGTTTTATAACATATATAATGCCATCTAAATCAAGGAGCAGTGAGGAACACAAGTGGTAGGAACAAGGAGGAACAGGATATATGTACACTACAAATAAATCAGAATCTGCATCAGTAAAAAGTTGAAGATGATATGAGACACTTAATAACATGTAAAGTACAGATGTTTTAGAATCATGGATAGAATTGAAAGGACTTTGTTGGTCTGCTGGCACAACTTCCCAGCTAATAACCTGAATATGTATCATGTAGAACAGTCATAAAACCCCTGCTCAAATGCTTTCTAAGGAGCAGCTAGGTGGCACAGTGGATAAAGCACCAGCCCTGGTGTCAGAAGGACCTAAGGTCAAATGCTTTCTATAGGTTCCATCAATAACATAAGTACTTTAAAACTTCACTCTTGGGGCAGCTAGATGGTGCAGTGGATAGAGCACCGGTCCTGGATTCAGGAGTACCTGAGTTCAAATCTGGCTTCAGACACTTAACACTTACTAGCTGTGAGACCCTGGGCAAGTCGCTTAACCCCAATTGCCTCACTAAAAAAAAACAACAAACAAATAAACAAACAAAAAAACTTCACTCTTTCTAATCATGGCATAATTAATGTAAGATTGATAAATGTTTTAAGTATCATACTTAGATTAACTCTAAAGAAAATATTTCATATGTGGAGTCTAACTATGGGGACAAAATGTGTTACTACATACTGAAAAAAAGTCAAAAGCAATATAAAATGGCTTGGGGGAAGAAGACCTGAGTAGCAGAGAAGATTAGAAAATGGATGACTTAGAGGCTTTAACTGACTGTAGAGCAAAACCAAGGATTCCAAGAGGCAAGAGAAAATAAAATAAAATATATGCCACAGCATAGAGATTGTATTTTAACAGAAAATAAATTATATTTAATAATATGATAGTCATTCCTAAATCATTTGTCTTTCTATAATCAGACCACTGACTTGCTATAGCAGAAAAGAATAAAAATAAGGGAAAAAAGCAAGTTGTGTAATTAAAACAATTGCAACCTGACCAATTTTACTTTTTAAAATTGATTCTAGGGGCAGCTAGGTGACGCAGTGGATAGAGCACTGGCCCTGGAGTCAGGAGGACCTGAGTTCAAATCCGGCCTCAGACACTTAACACCTATTAGCTGTGTGACCCTGGGCAAGTCACTTAACCCCAATTGCCTCACTAAAAAAAATTAAATTAAAAAAATTAAAAAATAAAATAAAATTGATTCTAAGTGGATAAAGTAAAGGCCCTGGATTCGAGAGGACCTGTGTTCTAATCCAGCCTCAGACACCTGATACTTACTAGCTGTGTGACCCTGGGCAAGTCACTTAACCCCCATTGTCCTGCAAAAAAGAATGATGCTAAGAAATAGGACATGAATAGTAGAATAGTCATTGGAATAATTTACAATGATTTCTTAGAGCATTTTAGAAAATTTAAATCAATCAGTATACTGAATAAATCACAAGTACCCAGAAACCACTCCAGCTAACTAATAAGACCTAATTGCTAAATAGAGGACCTGAGTTCAAATCTAGCCTCAGACACTTGATACTTACTAGCTGTGCATGACCCATGGCAAGTCACATAACCCTCATTGCCCCACAAACAAACAAACAAACAAAAAGAAAAACGTAAAAGATTTGTGAAAATGTTTATATCAAATTCTTTCTTGCCCTCAAGGACACTGTTACCACCAATTTTTTTACTCTAAATTCACATTCCCAATGGTGCTGTCTGAAAAAGGGGAAATGGAACTGAAGAAAACAAAGATGGGAAAAGCAACTGGAATAAACCAATTCTAAATGAAGGAGGAATTACAGGAGGTATCACAATTTTGAGGTTTATAGATCAGTTCTCATGATATCTGAAAGAGGGTGGGTGACAAAAACTTAGAAAAAAGTTTGCAAATTCAGTTCAGTTTAACAAGTACTTACTATGGGTTAGACATTTTGGATGTCACTAAGGAAACTGAGACATACAAAAAGAAATAGTTTCTGCCCTCAGAGGATTTACATCCTATTGGTGGGGAATGTCATCTTTATATAAGGTGTGTGTGTGTGTGTGTGTGTGTGTGTGTGTGTGTGTATGTGCATTGCCCATGTAAATTGCATGTATCCAAATGGGTATGTCTAGATGTAATTCACACAGAGGTATGAATATGCCTCTCAAGTTTCCTCTGTTCATGCTTCTCCAAGGGAGACTGATTCCTTCCAAGAAACAATATGAGGAGATTTGCTCTACAGAGTGGCCATAATGCTCTCTCATAGAGAATTATATTTGACAAGAATAATATCTACCTGCATCACTAAATAATGTCATTGTAGGGGAAATATTTTTAGGGTCAAATTGAGCTTCTATTCACTATCCTTAATAGGGAAAGATTATCCTAAACTATATCCAAGAATTAATCCTCTTCCCACAAAATTCCAGTTCCAGAATGAAAACACAATGTGAATAGAAAATAAATCAATTTATCCAAGATAATAATCAACAGAAATCAGAGCAGGTAATACAGATGAGAATATAAAAGACAATGAAAAGAGAGAATGAGTTTTCCCATTGAGAGCAAAATAAAGCTCAGCCGAGACTGTCTCCGATCTTTCTCCCAGGGGAAATACCTCAAAGTCTCAAGTTAAGTAACCTGGGCATAGCAGCATGACTGAGGTGCCAGGTCCTCTACATGTTGTTGTGAGAGCTGTACTCTCCCTTCAGGGATCTCTGCCTGAATAAATTGTGTAACCACATCTCTTTCAAAGAAGTTAGTGCGAAGAGGTTCTCTCTCCTTTCAAACTCTTGCCAACTCCACTGCTCAGTCAGACAACAGTTGTGATTAATCTTCACTAATTAGAAGAGTTTTAGGGAAATGGATTTTGCATCATTGCTTATACATATTATTAAGCAATTCTATGTTTACATGAACATACATACATACACACACATATATAAATGCATGCACACATATATGCGTACATGCAAGAATACAAACATACAAAATGTAATTTTAAGGTAGAAGTATGGAAGTGGAGAATGGGGAAGAGGGTGTAATGGGCCATGATAACACCCTGAAAGATTACTAAAGACGATATTGGGAGATAGCATTTTCAATGAGTCATAAAGGGCAAAAAAAACTAAAAGAGATGGAGGGAAGGAGGGAGAATAATCTAGGGATGGGTAACAACTAATGCAAAGGCAGAGAGGCAGAAGGTGGAATGTTGTGTTTAGGAAATGATAAGGAGTATGGCTAGAATGTGCAATTTATAAGAGTTTTTAATATTACATAAATTTAAGAAGGTAGGTGGTCGAAGATCATATTGTGAAAGATTTCTTAATATCAACTAGAAATTCATACTTAATAACAGAGAAAAGAGGAAAGCATCCAAGCTTCTTAAGTACTGAATTAACCTGTGCTTTCAAAATATCAATTTAGCAGGTATGTAGAGCCGAGTTGTCAAACACACAATCTAAGTGTTGATGAGAAGCCCACAATAATCCTGAACACACCCTGAACCAAGTTAAAATGTAATTGAGAAATATTTCAAAAAATAAATACAATCATAAAACATAAATAATATCAGTATATGATTTCTTAAGTCAATATGAAAGCCCACAGGGGTTTGTATATACAATTTAGTGGCCCCTATTTTTATTTGACTCCACTGATGTAGAACATGGATTGGAGAGGGAGAAGTTGAGAGTAAAGAGAGCACTCAGAAAGCTATCATAAAAGTCTAAGTGAAAGAAAATGAATGATGAAGACAAATTCTGGCAACTGCTTGTATATGGAGAGGGGAAATAGTGAAAAGAGTACAAATCTAAAATTGTGAACCAGACAATGAGTGAAAATGTTGCACTCAAAAGAAATAGCAAAGGTAGGTACAATGAATTTAAGGGGAAAGACAAGGTCCATTTTGGAAATGTTGAGTTTGAAATTCCCATGGGACATAAAAGTACAGATTTCTACCAGGCAATTGGGGTTGTAATACTGGAGCTCAATAATTGATCAGGTCTATAATTTTATATTTTAGAATCATGTAAATAGAAATAATAAATGAAACCATGTGAGTTAATGAAATCAAAGAGAGAAAAGAACAGGGGAGGGGAGGAAAAGGGGCAGGAGGGGAGAGGTTGGGCTTGTCAAAAGGGGGCACTTCTGCTAAAGCTAGGACAAAGAAGAGGAAAGGGGATGATTTGGAGGTGATTTATAATGCAGAATTGGGAAGAAGAGATACCTCACAAACAGACTTCTGTTTTTAAAGTCATAAGATAAAGTACTTTCAAGAGGGAGGGGAGGCATGGAGGCTTGAGGAAAAAAAAGAAAGTTTAGAAGAACTGCTGTGGGGAGTGTGGTAGAGAATTAATCAGTTAAATGATAGGTGTGCATGAGTTAAAGGCAAATCAATTTTAGATAATATGAATTTATAGTGGAAACAGGCAACAAAAATGCATGAATTACACCAGAAGCATTCAGAATCATATAGATAGAGAACATAGTGAATGCTGTGAAAGGAAAGGAATTTGGCAAAGGATAAGAAACAAAGTACAAGGAGACAAGGCATTTGAGAGTATAAAACTGGACTGGTTAACTGTCAGGTCAAAATTGTGGAGAAAGTAAATTGAAATGTGAGCAGGGGTGATAGAATTCAGAGCAGAGAGGGATAGAGTGACTAAAGGTCATAATGAGAAGGAAGAGTAGATTTCTAAAGAGTGAATCAGAAAAGGAATGGAGGGACAAGATATTATGTCTGAGAGAGGAAATTCAGAGTTCTGTAACTTCAGAACAATCATCTAAAAATAGAAAAAGAAAGAAAGAAAATATCCTTAATCATGAACAGCACAATTCTTATTTTTACATCTACTAAACTATGTATGAGAACAATAAATATTCACATTAAAGGGTAATCTTGACAAAAGAATGAGTGGGGAATGAGTAGGCCATAGAAAATGATATTACACAAGAGACTCCAAATTTATTATCATACAATTAATAGAAAGTTGAAGATAATACAAAATACCAATGTTCTTAGGGTTTGCTGACTATTAGAAAGCAAGACTCTTCCTTAAGGGTTTTTTTTTCCAACAAGGTGTCTCCCACACATTTGTCAAAATATTATAATATTCTTTGAAAGATATAACTGAAACCACATTTTTTATGATATGTCTTATTCTTATCGGGAGACAAAATGGGAGGGTGCTTGATCATCAAAGGTATTACCACTATAGAAGGGAAAATTTAACACAGAATCTAAATTAAAGGAGGATTCCCTATCCATGATGAATTTTTGTGAATGATTCTGTTTATTGGTCACATTTTGCTGCTTTCATGAAACACACAAAAAGTGAAAGAAATCAAATGAGTTTTTTTTAATTAAAAGGAAGTCTGATCAATTAAAAGATTTCTAACTACACATAGGACAAATAATTTTCATCATGCAAATTCCTAATTCTTAATCACCATCACTATGTTTCTATTACTATGTTTCACTTAGATTATTATTATAATCTCCAATGAGTTCAGTTCATAATTTTTTGCTCCTCACCAATCCATCTTTCTCACTGCTGGAAAAACATAATCTCCCTACGGCACAGGGCACTCAGTCGATAATCATTAATTAAGTGTTTACAATGTGCAACATTTTGTGCTAAGAAATACAGTTTCAAAGAAAGGCAAAATTATAGTCTCTACCCTCAAGGAGTTTACAGTCTAATATAGACATGAAAATAATTAAGTGCATATGTTCTATGAAATTCAAGAATAGAAGGCATCATCTAAAAAGAATACTAGGTTTGGACTTAGAAAACCTGGCTTAAAATCCAAGCTATATTGTTCATTTATATAATTTGACATTAAGAAGGAATTTTACTTCTCTGGATAAAAGTTTTCTAATATGTCAAATGTTGGGATTAGACAAGAAGACCTCTAAGGTCCATTCTAACTCTAAATCTATTATTCTATTAACATTTAAATAACTAGTTTCCCTGGAAAGGAGGTGCATCCTCTACTTTTATGGTATCTTAAACTGGGTATTAAGGAGAAAGCACATTTTTCTATTCCTGTTGAAAATATTGGTGAAATTTTTTGGTCATCTTCCCTTCCTTCAGTTATTATAAATTATAGTACAAAGTTTAATCATTATTTCATAAATAAAATTCCTGCACTTAGCTCAGGATTTTAATTTGTAATATGAAATCTCAATATGCAAATAAATAGATAAATGCTGAGGTACCACCTCACACCTATCATCAGATTGGCTAATATGACAAAAAAGGAAAATAATAAATTTTGGAGAAGCTGTGGAAAAATTGCAACATTAATGCATTGTTGGTGGAGTTGTGACCTTATCCAACCATTCTGGAGAGCAATATGGAAGTATTGCTATAAATAGCAATATACTTTATGTTTTATATATATATATACTTTATAGCCCTTTGTCAACATACAATGTTGGCAAAGGGCTGTAAAAGGTGCATACCCTTAGACCCAGAAATACCACTATTAGGTCTTTATCCCCCCAAAAAAAAACATAAAAAAGGGAGAAGGGCCCACATGTACAAAATATTTATAGCATTTCTCTTTGTTGTGGCAAGGAATTGGAAATTAAGGAGATGCCCTTTAATTGGGGAATGGCTAAAGAAATTGTGGTATATTAATGTCATGAAATACTATTGTCCTTTAAGAAACGATGATCATGCAGATTTCAGAAAAACCTGGAAAGACTTAAATGAACTGATGCTGACTGAAATGAGCAGAAACAGGAGACCAATTTTACACAGTATCAATAACATTGTGTGATCATCAACTGTGATAGACTTAACTCTCCTCAGCAATACAATGATCCAAGATAATTTCAAAGGACTCATGATGGAAAATGCCTTCCAGAAAAAAGAACTTTGGAATCTAGATGCAGAATGAACCATACTGCTTATACTTTGTTTGCTTTTGTTTTTTGAGGTTTTTCTCCTTTTGTTCTGATTCTTCTTTCACAACATTACTAATGCAGAAATATGTTTAATGTGATTGTACATATATAACCTATATCAGATTGCTTTCTGTCTTGGGGAGGGGGGTAGGGAATGGAGTCAGGTAGAAATATTCAGAACTAGAAATATTATAAAAACAGATGTTGAAAATAATTTCTACATGTAACTAGAAAATAATAAAATACTTCTGTGATAAAAATAAATATTGATATGAATGTAGGAACTTGGACTGAAGTTGTATTGGCCTGAGGACAAACCTGATGATTTTATTCTTCTTAAGAAAAAAAAACTTTAAACCTGATGTGAGTATTGATTTTCTTTTCTATTTCATTTGTTTCCTATAAAGCAAGTATAGAAAAATTAAAATTAAAATTTTTGAATTGAGCATTCTGGTAAGTTAACTCTAGCAAATAAAAGTATTTTCTGCTTATTATTTATTGCCTGTAGATTCAAAGAATTAACCAATTCCAGAAATGAAAGGGACTTCAGACATTATCCTATCTAATCTCTCTCCATTAGCAAATGTTTAACAACTTAAATTTTAAAATGCATACCACATTTTAAAGTTTAATTTCCATAATTAGTATTTTCCATCACTTTAAGTATAAACAATTAAATTGAGAATCCAACCATGATTTGTGGCATTCACTGATTAGATTAAGATTAGATTTGATTTTTCACAGTTCAAATAATTTGTTTTATTAGGTGAAGGATATTTATATGAGAACAAATTGTATTTTCTAGCTCCACAGTCACCCCTAGGTCAAAGAAACCCTAGCCTCAGGGATACAAAGTACCATAGTGTTGCCATCACATTGCCAACTGGGAAATGCACAGGGACTATTGGGGACTGAAAATATTGGCTGGAACAACCTAGGGATAAACTACATTGGGATCTCCCCCCCCACCTTTTTGCTTTTGTTTTTGTTTTTTGGAAAATAATATGCTTTAATCTGCATTCAGACTACATAGTTCTTTTTCTGAATGTGGAGAGCATTTTCCATCATGAATCTTTTTGCATTGTCTTGGATCATTGTATTGCTGAGAAGAGTTAAGTCTATCACAGCTGATCATCATACAGTGTTGACATTTTGTACAATGTTCTCTTGGTTCTGCTTATTTTACTCAGCATCAATTCATGTAAGTCTTTCCAGGTTTTTCTTAAGTCCATCTGATTACCATTTCTTACAGCACAATAGTATCCTATTACATTCATATGCCACAACTCGTTTAGCCTTTCCCCAACTGATGGGCATCCCCTCAATTTCCAATTTTTGCCACCTCAAGAAAATACCTATAAATATCTATATCTATCTATCTATCTATCTATCTATCTATCTATCTATCTATCTATCTATCTATCTATCTATCTTTTTACTTGTGGGTCCTTTTGACTTTTTATGATTTTTTTTTCAAATATAGACCTAGTAGTGTTATTGCTGAATCAAAGGGTATGCACAGTTTTATAACTATTTGGGTATGGTTCCAAATTGCTCTCCAAAATGGTTGGATCAGTTGACAGCTCCAACAACAGTGCAATAGCATTCCAATTTTCCCACAACTTCTCCAACATTTATCATTTTCCTTTTTTGTCGTACTAGCCAATTGGTTAGGTATGAGGTAGTTCCTCAGAGTAGTTTAAATTTGTACTTCTCTAATGAGTAGTGATTGAGAACATTTTTTCATATGGCTGAAGATAGCTTTTATTTCTTTTTTTTTCTTTTTTCTTTTTTTTTTTTAGTGAGGCAATTGGGGTTAAGTGACTTGCCCAGGGTCACACAGCTAGTAAGTGTATGTTAAGTGTCTGAGGCTGTATTTGAACTCAGGTACTCCTGACTCCAGGGCCAGTGCTCTATCCACTGCACCACCTAGCTGCCCCTAGCTTTTATTTCTTGATCTGAAAACTGCCAGTTCATAACCTTTGAGCATTTCTCAATTGGCGAATGACTTGTGTATTCTTATAAATTTGATTCAGTTCTCTATATAAATGAGAAAGATGGCCTTTCTCAGAAACACTGCCTGTGAAAATTGTTTCCCAGCTTTCTCCTTTCTTTCTAATCTTGTTTGCATTGGTTCTGTTTGTGCAAAAGCTTTTTTTAATTTAATGTAGTGCAAATGATCAACTCTGCATTTCATAGTGTTTTCTATCTCATTGTTGGTCATAAATTCATTCCCCTCTCCATAGATCTGACAAGCAAACTATTCCTTTCTTTTCTAATTTGCCTATGGTATCACCCTTTATGTCTCAATCATGTACCCATTTTGACTTTATTTTGGTGCATAGTGTAAGATGTTGGTCTATGGGGGGAGGGGGCCAAGATGGTGGAGGAAAGGCAGTGACTTGCCTGAGCTCTCCCCAAAACCCCTCCAAATACCTTCAAATAATAACATAAGACAATTTCTGGAGTAGCAGAACCCACAAAAGGTCAGGGTGAAATCATTTTCCAGTTAAAGACAACTTAAAAGTTTGTTGGGAAAGGTCTGCTGCCCCCAGGTAAGAGTGGAGTGTAGCCCAGCACTGGCTGTATCAGTGCAGATCCAACCCCAGCACAGGCCCAGCCCCAGCAAACCAGGCCATGGGAGCCTCTGAATCAGTTGTGGCAGCAGCCATTTCTGGAAATCAGCCCACAGATTGTGAGGGTGTCAAGCGGTTGGCCAGGGAGAGATTACAGGGTTTTGTTTTGGGTTTTTTTTGCTGGCTCTGAAATGGGAATCTGTTGTTTTGCCTGTGCTTGGATCTCAGTCACAGTCTTGAGTAGCAGTCCCAGGTTGGGGAGGAGCACAAGCACACCAGATCTTGCAGTCACAGTGGAGCAGGGCTCTGTCTCAGGTTTTCCAGGGCAGAGAAGAGGGCTTGTGGTTGCTTGCAGACCAGAGCACAGGTCAGGAGAGTGGTGAATACGTCTCTCCTTAAATTATACCACCTTGGAAGAACTAAGGACTTACAAATACCTAGAGGTATCTTGGAGAACAGTTGCTCACACTCCCTGAAGTTTGGGACAGTGTGCTCTCTACCCTGGAATCAATGTCCCAATCTAACAAAGAGTTCGATGTCAAGAAAGAGTCTGGGATGAGGGCAACTAGGTGGTGGGGGGAAGCTTGGTGGCACAATAGATAAAGCATCAGCCCTGGATTCAGGAGGACCTGAGTTCAAATCTGGCCTCAGACACTTGACACTAACTGTGTGACCCTGGGCAAATCACTTAACCCACATTGCCCTGCAAAACAAACAAACAAATAAACGAAAATAGGCTGGGAAAATAAGGAAACAGGAAAAAAAAGTGCTGACTATAGAAAGTTTCTATAGTGACAAGGAAGATCAAAATACACATTCAGAAGAAGATAACAGAGTCAAAGCTACTATATCCAAAGCTTCCAAGAAAAATATGAATTGGTCTCAGTCCATAGAAGGTCTCGAAAAGGACTTTGAAAATAAAGTAAGAGACTAAGAGGAAAAAATGAATAGAGAAATGAGAGTGATGCAAGACAATTATGAAACAAAAAATCCAACATCTTGAAAAATCAAATGGGCCAAATGGAAAAGGAGGTACAAAAGCTCTCTAAAGAAAATAATTCCTTAAAAATTAGGATTGAGCAAATGGAATCTAATGACTTTATGAGAAATCAAGAAATGAGCTTTGCTGGTCATAATGTATTATGCTGGTGATAAATTGCTGCAATATCTTTGCTAATATTTTATTTGTAATTTTCCATCAATATTCATTAGGGACATTGGTCTATAGCTTTCTTTCTATGGTTTTGCTCTTCCTGGTTTAGGTATCAGCACTGTATTTGACTCATAAAAGGAATTTGATAGAATTCCTTCTTCACCTATTTCTCCCAATAATTTGTATAGTATTGAAATAATTTTTTCTTTAAATGTTTGGTAGAATTAAATTTTCAGCCCTTCTTTCCCTGGAGATTTTTACTTAGGGAGTTCATTGATATTTTATTGAATTTATTTTCTAAAATGGGCTCATTTAAGGATTTTATTGCCTCTTCTGTTAACTTGGAGAGTTTATATTTTTGTAGATAACCATCCAGGTCATCTAGAATATTGGCATATATTTGGCCAAAATAGCTCCTAAGTATTGCTTTAATTTCCTCATAATATAGAAGCTAGAGGGCATGATTGGGATGGTGATCCAGCAAAGCAGACTCAGGAGTAGTCAGATAGGTAAAAAAAAAAAAATTCAAGAGAGTGATAGCCCCAAAACCTACAAACAAGATTTTTGCAAAGAAGAGACAACGACTAAAAGTGCAACAGTCTGCAAAAAGGGCAAAGAGAATGAGGATTGAAAAGAAGCCATTGGATTGGGAAACTAAGAGATCATTGGCAACCTTGGAGAGATTATTTTTGTTGAAATAATAAGTTTGGAAGCTTGATTGTAAGGTGTTAAAAAGAGAATGAGAGGAAACAAAGTGAAGATACACCTAAATAAATAAGAAGATAGATAGACAGACAGATAAATACATAAATAAATAAATGATGAATGAATAAATAAATAAATAAATAAATAAAAATACATAACATAATAAATCATAATAACAATACATTATAATGCATAATAAAAATGGTTATTGACATACTATCATGGAAGAAATGTGATAACAGATTCATCTTTCGCAACTTATTTGAATTTGGAATTATCAATGCTCTGATAGGCCCAATTCTCTTTTGATAATACTAAATAAAATTGGAGAGACTGGCAGTTACATCTACCTGAAGGCTCATGTACAAGGATACACTCCTTGTGGCATATGGTCCCTTAGCATTCTGAAATTCTGACTCAAACATTTAGGTAGTTCTGAAAGTTGTTTTTGTTTTTTTGTCGAAATTTTACATTTGTCTCTGTTAAGTTTCATATTATGAGACTTGGCCTAACATTTTATTCTATTTCAATAATTTCCTTTCCTGATAACTATTATCCAATGCATTAACTAATCTTTTCAACATTACATAATCAGAAATTTTTAAGAATATATTACCGCGGGGGCAGCTAGGTGGCACAGTAGATAAAGCACCAGCCCTGGATTCAGGATTACCTGAGTTTAAATCCACCTCAGACACTTGACACTTACTAGCTGTGTGACTTCCATTGCCCCACAAAATAAAAAAATATATTACCTCTGCCTTCATCCAAATTATGAATAATTATAATAATATTAAAGAATCATTGTGTAGAATACATCTAAGAGGAGTGTTTTTAACTGAAGATCCACAAACTTTTTTCTTTTAATATTTTGAAATCTGTAATTTAATACAATTAGATTCTTTGTAATCTCATATTATCATAAGAAGTGGGACATAGGCTTCACCAGAGTGCTCAAAGTATTCATAACACATAAAATGTTCAGAATCCCTGTCTAGAAAAATAGTGGAGTAAGAGGTTGCAAAGAAGCCTATTTGTTCACTATCTTCCTCAAAAACATCATATAAATTTTTCAAAGGAGAAAAGCTACAAGATTTTCCCAATAGAAAATTTGCAAATAACTTGAAACATTAGGCATATTCAATGGGTTGGAGGTCAGAAGAATGATGAATCCTTCACTAGAATTAGTGTTATAGTAAAAGGGTAAGTTTATCGGGAGAGGATAATGAATTCAAATTGACCAGGTTGAGTTTGAGATTTGTAAATGTCCAAAAAGAAACTGGTGATATGTTACTGAACATCAGGAAAAAAGTGGTATTTTAGTGGAAAGTAGAGTTTAGTGACGTTTTTGAAGGACTGGAAAAACTGCATAAGGAAAGATCCAAAAGGTAGTGAAAGTTTAAAGCTTAGAGAAAGGCTTTATGGTTATGACCTGCTAGATTTTCATTAATATGCTAATTTGTGAGTTCCTTGAATACCACCGATTTCTCAGTAAACTCTGTTACCTTGTTGAAGGTCAAGGGAATGGCCTTGGGCATCATATTAACATTTATTTCTGTCAGCCATCCTTTGAACTGAAGTTATAACTAGGTGGTGGGCTTCTTTTTGTGTCTCTGTCAGCTAGAAGTGATTCACTGCTTGTGAGAATCTTCATTCTCTCCATTCTGAGACTCCAAAATCTAGCACTAGATAGGTATGGCTAATGTTTAATCATCATTAGATAAGGTATGATGCTAGTAGTATCATTTTTTTTCCTTTTTGTAGAATAAAAAGTGATTTGTTAGGAGAGAGGAATATATGGTGTGATGTTTAAAAATCTAACTGTGATGTCTAAAAATCTAATGTGTGGTCACCTTAAATTAGAAACTCATAGCACCAGTCTTTGGGGCATTAAGCATTTATTAAAGTATAATAGGGGTTAGTAAAGAGAACACATGGAGAAAGAAAGATCTGTCTATTCTTTCTACTCTGCCTGCCCCTGTCCCTGCTGCCACCAGCTGGTTCCCGAATGAAAAGGCCAATCCTCTTTGACTTCCAGTAGAAGTTCCCTGCAGGACCAGAAGAGGGGTGGTCCCCACACACAGCTCCAAGCTAATTGGCTGGTCCATTGATTGACATGACTTACAGGTGGTCTCTGATTAGACATAACTTCCAAACGTTAGGCAGCTTCCAGATGCCAGTCACATGCTTTATTTTCAGGGGGCCTTCCCCTGGTTCTCATAATGTCTTTCTCAGCAGGGTGATGGCAGTCTGATTCTCACAATGGCCTGGGGACAGATCACTATGGCAAGCTGTCCTTCCTGACTGAGTAAGTGAGAGAAGACCTGGATTTTGTATGTTTATAAAACAAAGGGGAGGAAAGGGCAAGATAACTGAGAGAGGATATGCAGCATCCATTCATAAGCTGTATATCATCTTGCAGATATTGGTATTGCTTATTAGTGTACCAAGGTCATGTTCAGCAACACCCATTCCTGAGGTGAGAGAGTTGCCCTTCCCCTGGGAAAGTTCAAGGATTCCTTGGGGCTTGGGGTCCCTCATCCTACAACAATTCCCCTCTCATAATTATTGGGAAAAGGGGGCAAAGATCAATTTTCTGTAGTTTCTTCAAGGCTGAAAAATGGGGTGTAGAGCTATCCCTATGAATAAAGGAGAGAGGGAGTGAAAAGTTTGGTGGGCATGGATGAAGGGTCCCAAAAGCAACTCTATAACTTCAGTGAAGGCTTTAATCCTAGAAGTGACAGTATTAGAAATACATTCAAAATAAGTTGCATGCAATGGTCAAAATTATAGGTATAAATGGAGCAAATAGTGAGAACAACCATGAAGTCCAGGATGGAGAGCTGGAGAGAAATTGGCTGTGAGTGTCTGCAATGATATACATGTGATACAAAGTATTCTCAACCTTGCATACCCCACCTTTGGCAGCAAGTAAATAGTCTACAACTATCCTTTTGCCCATTATTACATTGGCCAAATAATCTAGGCACTCTTGGAGATCCTCAAGGCTCAAAGCTCTTTTGTTAGAAATCTTTTCAATTGCTAAAGTCAGATTAGTCAGGATCTCCTCATGTTCTAGGTACCTCACCAAACAAATGATAAGCACTTCAGTTTTATGGATCCACCATAGGAAATTATCCCAAGACCCCATTTTTTGCCATATGCCTTTCCTCAGAAGGGAGAGGGTTGAGTGTTCTGATGGAGGGATACATGAGGTTCTATAAAACTCAAGGTGCACTGACCATAATTGATGTAGGGGCTGAGTCAAGAAGTGGTTAGGACCATGGACATAAAAGCTTCCTCAGCAGACCATCATAGCACAAAGAATGATATCTTTGCCTGAGATGCCAGGGCTGTCATATAATGACTGAAAATAACGCTATATCCTGGAGGATCTTACAGGTTGCTTGATTGACCTTTGACTTCAGTATTCAAGTAACATTTGAACCCCATTCAAAAGAATTCTCAGAGGAGACAAGCATACCAGGTTTGAGGTTCACCTGCAATAGGGTGTTTCCTTGAAACTACAAGCATGGGACATGGCCTGGAAGCATTAAGGCCATGAGCTAGGGGCTAAGAGTTTTCTTCCCACTGTGGATGTCTCTTACATAGCCAGCAGTCCAAAGGGTCTGCCTTAGCTACTGCTTCTCCTGATTGAATCATGATATTATCACTCACAGTAGCAGAGAGTCCATAATTCAAAAGTTATGGGAGAGCCCAGAGGATGTTTAGGGGAGTGGCCATAAGTAGGATGGTTCAGTCCCTGAGGCAGCAGGTACAGTAAGAATAATTGGTGCAAAAAGAAGGGTCAAAAGTAAAAATAAGGAGGGTAAAAAGTAGAGAGTGGGAATGATCCTTCCAGGGTGTTGTTCAGATGGAGAGAAACTTGAGATCCTCCACTGGTTCACAGGAATATATGTTCTTCTTTTTCTCACTGCTTGATTCTGTATGATAACTTTCCCTGGGTTTTGGCACAAAAATATTGAGGGGGACTTGCAACCTGGACCTGGGGACTAGCTCACTCAAAGAATTGGAGGCTCATCATGAATCTTGTAAAGTAAAAAGAGACTTATTAAGAGAGAATAATCTGCCTGGGGGACAGATCCCTATGGAAAGCTGTCCCCTAGTAGCATCATTCTTGAGGAAATCATATGCATCAACTAAGAAAGCCCCATGTAGACTTCTCTAAGATTTGTTCTAAAATCTGTGTCCCAAATATATCCATCAATGTGAGATTAAAGTATTTATCTTGAAATTTGGTCTAATGGATCCTAGCAGGAAGCTAATACACTAAGAAGTATAATATTGCCATAATATTTAGTAAAGCTGGAAGCTTTATGATTTCTATTTAGATATTCTCATGTATACCTTGTGAAGTGGCCAGTTATCATCCATATATAGATTGTGTATTTATTTGCATTTTCAGAGATAGGAGATAAATGAAGGCAAATCCAAAATTAACTTGCTCATATTTTTATTTTCAAAATTTGTAAAATAAAATAATAATTTTCTTTGTTGTCACTGACCACAAGGTTTCCACTTTTTGGTAACATCTTAGGCCAGGGAAATCTGTTTCTTACTAGTTCTGCCCGAAATCATCATATAAAACTTTCATGGTCACAATGTGATATGCTCTGTATAAAAGGTTGATTTGATGAATTAATGTTCACACTGGCATAATTTCTAATATAATTCATATCTATCTCTATCTCTATCATCTATCTATCTATCTATCTATCTATCTATCTATCTATCTATCTATCTATCTGTCTGTCTGTCTGTCTGTCTACCTGTCTACCTGTCTACCTGTCTATTGATCTGTCAATGGGTCTTCACATATAGGTAGTAATATAAATGGTTGTTGATTGATCAATTGTACTGAAATTTGAATAATTTGTGGTTGGTATTATGTACATATATAAACAGAGTATATAAAGATAATCTGAAAGAGTGAGGTACCAGCTTCTATAATTATCAACACTGAATTGTCCTTTTCACATGCATGTCATCTTAGTGTGTTTAATTTTGCTACAATTATAAAAGAAATGAGTTTTCCTTTTCTGATATGCTCCTGATAATGGGGTTCATATATCAGGCTGCTGTGGTCTTGATGACATTATCGGATTCCTTTTCCATGTGGAATGAGATTGCTCACAGTTCCAACTTTTCACTAGATTTGGTACTTTCTTACTCCTGTAGGATGCAGATCTAGTTCTGCACATGTTGGGTGACCTGACAGCTTAGCTATTGTGCCGAGTAAAATTAAATCACCTTACTTGCCCCCCGGTGTGGGGGGAAACTAGCTAGGATTTACTTATAATTAGAAGCTTCAGCAACAGTTTAGGCATTTAGCATTTATTAAAGTTTATTAGAAGTTAGTAAAGAGAGAACACGTGTCTCTGAAAGAATGGAAAATCCTAGCTCAAATCTACACTAAAGTGAGAGAGAAAAAAAGTTGCCTTCCCCTAGCAGACCACCCTTCCAAAGAGAAAGAGCTTGACTCAGCTCCACTCAGAAGCTCCCTGTGGGACTGGAAGAGGAGCAATCCCCACAGACAGCTCCAAGCTAATTGGCTGGTGGCATTCAAGTCCATTGATTGACATGACTTAAAGGTGGTCCATGAATTGTGAGGCAACTTCCCATTTTCCAATTCGACCTCAGAAAGGTCCAATGTTTTCTCAGCAGGAGGCCCTGAAGAGTAATATCCTCACACTATGCATCATAGCATACTGTTGTTAGAGTAGGTGTTGTCTGTTAAAAATCCAATCCTTTTTTTTTTCAGGGCAATGAGGGTTAAGTGACTTGCCCAGGGTCACACAGCTAGTAAGTGTCAAGTGTCTGAGGCAGGATTTGAACTCAGTTCCTTCTGAATCCAGGGCCGGGGCTTTATTCACTGCACCACCTAGCTGCCCCTCAATCCCTTCTAAATTGTTCAAATTATTTTACATTTTATACATATTCATTGAAGTTAAAAGTTTTTCAATGATCTAACATACCTTAGTAATCCTTTTTAAGTCAAGGTAACCCCATTTCCTGTTGGCTACTAAGACCATACTAGTTCTGTCGATATCTTAAAGGAAGGAGGTATCAAATGTCTTGCTACCAATATATCTAAATTGCTGTCCACTCACAGTGTTCAAATTTCAGGCCAATTAATTAATTAATATACATTTATTAAATGACTACTTTAACAGGTTGCTGAGGTAAGCACCCAAATTTTAGAACCTTCACCTTTTGGTGTTTGGAAACTTACTGTTTCCAGGCAGGATCATTATCTTCAACCTGCTCTTGCACTAGTAGCTCTAACTTCCCAAAAAAGAACCATTGCCACTCAGATAAACTCAAATTCTTTCAGGTTACCCCCATTTAAGGAGAAAAGAACCCCACATACGCCTCTTTAGCTTCTGAACTCCTCATGGAAGAAGCATTTCAATCTCCTGACATTTTCACTGGCTGTCCCATATGCCTAAACATCTCTTCCCTCCTGATCTGTTTTCTCACTTCCTTGGATTCCTTCAAGTATAAAATAGTTCCACCTTTTTGAAGAAGATTTTTATGTTTCCCCTTACTTTTTGTTCCTTCCCTCTGAGGTTATTTACAGTTTATCCTATAAATATGTTGTTTGGCATAGTTGTTCACATGGTCTCTCCCATTAGACCTAAAGGGTTTTTAATGCTCATAATTTAGCACAGTTCCTATTACACAGTTTATGTTTGATACATACTTATTAATGTGACAGATAACCCACAATAATGATACTTTTACATATTAATCACAACTATCTAATTGGCAATGTGTTAAAATACAAATAAAATCATGCATACTCATATGGTAAACATAAGTAACAAAATATATGGCAATTCCCACATATAGGTGGCTTGTACTCTTACCAATGCACTCAGCATATTTGTCAAAATCTGGGCCTAGAACTAAAGAAATCTGGCAAAGAAATCAATGAAGGACAAAAACTCCTTTTCTCAGGATAACTCTAAATTCAGGACTATCTGTCTGATGCCATTGGTCTATTCAAGAACATATACACCAAAGAAAACCACATCTCCCCTAACTGTTTTGATGCTCCTCCTCATTACTTTCCAGCTGGGCAAATCATCTTCTATTCTCAAGCCTATGTAGTATTTAAACGTTCTTTTGACTTACAATCACCCTTTAAAAGGAAATGAGCTGGGGGGCGGAGCCAAGATGGCGGAGAGGAAGCAGCAAGCTGCCTGAGCTCTCCTTCTATTACCTCAAAACGAACATTAAATCAAGCCTCTGGACGGATTCTGAAACTACAGAACCTGCAAAGAGACAGAGAGACACAGTCCTCCAACCAGAGATAATTTAGAAGACTTCAGGAAAAGGTCGGTCTGACTCGGGCAAAAGGGAGGCCCAGCGCAGGGCAGCAACCCAGTGCCGAGGGGGTCGGGGCAAGTCAGCAGGAGCTGCGGGCCACAGCCGGACAACTGAGGCTCCCGGAACCTGGTGGCCAAGAAGGACAGTGGTAAAACCTACCTGCACCGGCCGGGAGGGAGACGAACGGGTCAGGCGGCATCAGACGCCGGGGTCTGGCGCCTGGCTGGCCGGGCGCAAACAGACAGGAAGTGCAGGGCGGGGGATCTCCACACACCATAAATGCCTCAGAGTAAAAGCCCGGTCACACAGCACCTATACACCTGCACAAGAAGCCCAAAACAGGGACCCTGGTGCCCCCAGAGCAGACCTCAACTTAAAGAATAAATAAATAAGCTGCAATAATGAGTAAGAAGCAAAAAAGAGCCCTCTCCATTGAGAGCTTCTGTATCAATAGGGAAGAAGCCAACACAAACTCAGATGAGGACAATAGCCTCAAATTGTCTACATCTGAAGCCTCACAAGGGAAGGTGAATTGGTCGCAAGAACAAAAAGCCTTCCTGGAAGAGCTCAAAAAGGATTTTAAAAATCAATTGCAAGAGGTAGAAGAAAAAATGGGGAGAGAAATGAAAGCAAAACAAGAAAACTATGAAAAAAGAATCAGCAGCTTGGAAAAGGAAGCTGAAGAAAACAAAGCCTTAAAAAATTCATTTGGCCAAATGGAAAAAAAGGTGCATAATCGCACTGAAGAAAATAATGCCTTAAAAATTAAAGTGGGACAGTTGGAAGATAAGGAATCCATGAGACACCAGGAATCAGTCAAGCAGAATAAAAAAAAATGCTTTTCTTTCTAAAATAGACTAGAATAAGGAGTGCAGCCTAGGAAAGATTAATAGGCTTTTCTGAGAAGCTTCACCTCTCCTAAAATCTAGCAATTACTAGAGACCAACATCTACAACTGAAATTGTTGTCCAATAATATCAAGGTGAATCTAGAATCACCTATCTGAAAACCTATTGTCACCTGACTGTTTCTGCTGCTATCCTCTTCACATACTGAGGTCTGAAAGAGCTGCTTTGTGTGTGTGGGGGGGCGTGGGGGGTTGTTTTTCCCATTCTGATGCTATTACTTTCCTCTCTTTTAGGATCTTATATCTCTTCTCCACACAAGCCTCAGCTTACATCTTCTGTCTTCTACATTCTAAACTGCTCAGTGGCTTAAATTAGAGACTCCTGGAACTCATTTATTCACCTATTTTTAAAAGGTAAAAATCAACCCAGCATGAAATTCACAGGTCTTTAAAAATCATACTACTCTCCCCAGATATCTGCGACTTCTCCCTCCTTAGTTTTTCTTTCTTGTAAATCTAGAAACAGCTACATGCAAATGAGATGTGGGACCATCATGCCCTACAGCTCTAAGTTCTCCACAAGGTCACTTTAAAAATGTTTCTTTGTACTCATATTGTCTAGTTTTTTTTTTTAATTAAAGTTTTTTCTCTATGCAAAAAAGCATCACTATACATTTTTCAAAATGATGTGTCTTTATTTTTACATTTTTAGGTGACACTTTATTTTCTATCCAAAACTCCTCAAACATAATTTAAAAACAATTTCTTCATCTACATATTTTAGCAGTTTTTATTAAAACAAAATTATTTTCTTATATTTTTAGGCATCACAATATTTATCTACAGCAGAGGCAATAACTTATCTTCTTCACAAGTTGATTTGTCTTTTTTTTTCTTTACATGAAAAAATATATTTTCGGAAGTATTTAGCTTTAACCTGCTCTATATGAATGGGCACCATCTAAAAGTGACAGTACGTTACATTAAAATGGACCAGACATTATATTAGGTGCTAGGGATATAAGAAAAATAAAATGAAGCAAACCTTCCTTTGAGGGAGCTTAGGGTCTAAAGGGACAAACATTATATAAGGAATAGAAATAGGGAATAGAACTAGACTGGTGATTTCCTGGGTATAGAGAAAATCTAGGTAAAAAAAACTCCATCTACCAATGCAGATAAGACTCAAACCCACACTTTCCTATCTGCAAGACTGATTTTTCTTTCTTTCTTTCTTTCTTTCTTTCTTTCTTTCTTTCTTTCTTTCTTTCTTTCTCTCTCTCTCTCTCTCTCTCTCTCTCTCTCTCTCTCTCTCTCTCTCCTTCCTTCCTTCCTTCCTTCCTTCCTTCCTTCCTTCCTTCCTTCCTTCCTTCCTTCCTTCCTTCCTTCCTTCCTTCCTTCCTCTTTCTTTCTTGATTTCTTCCTTCCTTCCTTTCCTTTTCTTTCATTTTTATTTCTCTCTTTGTCTCTGTCTCTCCATGTCGCTCTCTGTCTCTGTGTCTCTATCTCTGTCTCTCTGTCTTTCTGTCTGTCTCTGTCTCTCTGTCTCTATCTTTCTCTCTCTGTCTCTCTCTCTCTCTTTCTCTTTCTCCACTTCACCCCATGTATTTGTGGAGTACAGTGTATAGAGTATTGTATTTGGAGTAAAGACAAAGTGAGTTCATAAGCCACCTCCCTTACTAACTAGATGTGTGGCATTGGGAAAATCACTTAACCTAAGTATCATCAACTGTAAAATGAGGGTAATAACAATACCTAGTTTGCAGGTTTATTGTGAAGAATGAATGAGGTGATGTATATAGAGTGCTCAGCACAGTGCCTGGTAAATAGTTTGTGCTATATAAATCCTTATGCTGTCTCTATGTCTCATTCTCTCATATATGTATATGCACATGCATATGCATGTTCACATGTGTAGACACATGTGTGAGCACACACATACAGGTGCACTCGTGTATATGTGCATAAGTACAAATACACATATACATGTATGCATGTACATGTATCTACAAATACATATGTGAGTATACATA
Source organism: Dromiciops gliroides (assembly GCF_019393635.1). NCBI lineage: Eukaryota > Metazoa > Chordata > Mammalia > Microbiotheria > Microbiotheriidae > Dromiciops > Dromiciops gliroides. Next base: position 480,768,420 of record NC_057862.1, on the reverse strand, counting down.
CATGCACATGCACACATACACAGAAAATAAATACAAGTTTGTAATGAAGAAACAGTATATTGAAAGTTGTGTAAAATAGTACTGAATACACAGCCCAACTTCCTAACAAAGCTGACTATTCACAATGGTTTAAGCAATCTGTGGAGAAAAATTCCAGCCTCAAAAGATTTTCTTATTTTGATAATTCTTAAGCTTGTTCAGTCAATTTCTAGCTTGAAGAAATAAAAGTAATAGACTCAGAAGCAGATGTAGTCCATCAATTTAAGTCCTTCAATCTATAGAGAAATAACCGCTCTGATTAATTAGCTATTGCCTCATATACAATCTTAGAATTATAAGGGACTCCTGAGCAAATCCAATCCCAACTTTAAAAGTTTAATTCATTTATGTTATTCCAAAAGGTTTCATTCCAGCTTTCACTCTCCCCAAATACTTGAAGTAATGGGGAACTCAATAGGTTATGATACAGCTGTTTTTCCTTTGGGGAAGCTCAATTTTAGAAATTTCATTATATGTAGGCAAAAATCTAACTATCTACAACTTTCACCAGTTTTCCTGGTTCTTTCCTGTGGGCCTAATTAAGGTGTTTTTTTTTCTTATTCTTCCCTCTTCTCCATAATATTTGAGGATGATTTCCAAATCTTTTTTAATGTAAATATTCATAGTTGCTTTAACTAATTATGATAAAGCATTTGAATTCCATTACCCTCCCATTTAAAGAAAATCCATAATACCAATGTTTCTCCAAAAATATGTACTAAGAAATTAATGTAACTATATAGATTTTATGTAACCCAGCCAGAGTACAACAGCACTATCATCTCCTTACTCTTAGACCTCATACCTCTCAATGCACCCTAAAATTGTATTACTTTGTTTTGCTGTTTTATTGCACTTCTGACCCATTGAACTTGTAGTAGATTACGAAGCACCCACATCTTTCACAGATGAAGTGTCACTTTCCTTCTTTCATGTTACACCTTCAAAGTTGATTTGTTATATTATTAATTTTTATGATTAGATTCCTTCCAATGTTTTAGCCTGCCAAAATTATTTTTAATGATAACTCTATCATTCATTGTGTTCATTCTCTCCTATTTTTTGTCATCTAGAAAACTGATAGATTTAAAGATAATACATTTTTCAAATAACTGATATATAATGTTAAATAGCATATGACCAAGCACATGTACATGGAAAGCTACACTGGTTACCTTCTTCAAAATTGGCTTTGAACAATTAATTACTTCTCTTTGGATGTAGCCATTTAATAAGGTTTTCTTCAATAAGTCCAATATAAAGCATAAATCATTGCTACTCATCCAACCCCTGCCTTCATCCTTGGGGACTTGAAGAAACATGCTTGTGACCTTTCAAATATTGCATTTTCTTCATTCTCCTCAGTTCCTACCATTGCCACTCACACTGTTTTTACCAGTGACAAATATGATATCTCTAACTTCATCTTCATCAAGATGTATTCTACCTACTATATCTTAATTTTTTTAATACTGTCTCTCTTGCTGAAGTGCTCTAATTTTTTTTTAATTTTATGCACATCATCCACATCACGACATTAGGTTCCTAAAATCTTCCTTATGCTCCCAATTTATTATAATAGTTTTAGTCTCATTTATCTACCATTGTCATCTGTCCCCATTTAAAACAAGTCACAAGCATACTTTTCCAGTGATCTATCTATTTTGTGCTTCCAATATCTACTTTTCCCCTCCCTGTCTTTGAGTCCTCTTGGAGTCAGTCAAAATACAATGTTGATCATCTCCATTAAAAATGGCTAAATAAGTTGTAGGTGAATGTATTAAAATATTATTGTTCTCTAAGAAATAATGAGCAAGATGATTTTAGAAAAAAGAAATACTAAAAAAGACTTACATGAACTGATGGAAGTGAATGGAACCAGGAGAATATTGTATATACCAATATTATATGATATTGAATTGTTAATAACAGTTATTCCAAGCAATACAATGATCCAAGAAAATTCTACAGGATTTATGATGAAAAACAGTATCCACCTCTGAAAAAAAAAACCTGGTTGATTCTTAATACAGATTGAAGCATAGTTTGTTTTGAAACTGTTTTTCTTTTCTTTTTGTTTTTGGAGGGGGGCTGTGTTTTCTTTCAGAACATGACTAATATGTAAATATGTCTTGCATGACTGCAGATATAAAACATAAATTACTTGCCTTCTCATTGATGGGAGTTAAGGGAGAATGGGAGAAAATGTGGAACTCAAGTTTTTTAAATGTTAAAAATTTTTACATGTAATTTGAAAGAGATGATTTTTTAAAAAGAGGAATGCACAGAAGAGCTTCTACAGTGGAGGAGAAATTTACTTCTAAATTGGTTCAAAAAGGGAAATATGTGTCTGTATGTATATATGTATGTTTGTGTATGTGTGTGTGTATAGACCCATAATCTTTTTTTTTGTGGGGTAATGGGGGTTAAGTGACTTGCCCAGGGTCACACAGCTAGTACATGCCAAGTGTCTGAGGCTGGATTTGAACTCAGGTCCTTCTGAAACCAGGGCTGGTGCTTTATCCACTGCACCACCTAGCTGCCCCTCTCCCACCATGCAATCTTGATAGAAACACATCCTACCCAACATGGAAGTATTATGGTAAAAGGATAATATAAAGGTAGCAAGTAATAAAACAGAGGATAGAAAAAAGAAGTCATTACTTGCAAGCAAAACAGATTTTAGAGGAGAGACACAATAAAGAGACATAGAAGATAAACAGAAGAAAAGATGATGGAGGGAAATAAATAGTAATCATAATTGCAAGTGTTAATGGGGTGAACTCACCCACAAAATGGAAGCACATACCAATACTGATTAGATATCTGAATCCAAAAATGTGTTGTTTACAAGAAAGTTGCTTGAAACTGAGAAATACAGAGTCAAAATAAGTGGTGGTAGTAGAATCCATTACGCTTCAGCTGAAGGAAAAACTAGAGGGGTAGCAATCATGATCTTAGACAATACAAAAGCAAAAATAGAACTAATTAAAAGGGATAAACAGGGAAACTACATATTCCTAAAAAAACCAAAAGGAACCATAAACAATGTAGCAATACAATGATTCAAGGCATTTCCAAAGGACCCTTTGTGATAAATTCTATCCACCTCCAAAGAAAGAACTGATAAATGCTAAAGTATGAAGTACACTTTCATTTATACTTTATTTTTCTCCTTTTATGTCTTGTATTTTCTTTTGCAATATGGCTAATATGGAGATATTTTGCATGACCTCACATGTACAATGAAAATCACATTGCTTGCCTTCTTAAGTGGAATGAGGAATGGGAGGGAGGGAGAGAATTTAGAGATTTTTTTCTTTTAAATCAATGTTATAATTTTAGAAATAGAATTGGGAAATATTTAATGAAATAAATTTTATATAAATATATAGTAGTTATTAAACATTTGCTATATCCATTGCAATTCAGAAGCTATTACCTTACAAATTATTTTTATGGCTGTTATTGAGAAATACAAGGAACAATGACAGATACAAAAACAGCAGTAAATGGATTGGAGAGGTGTGGGTGGGAAGATAGCTAGTCCTGTAAAGAGAACAGGGTGAAGTTTATAAGAAAAAAGAAGCATTACTGTTATTAAAATAAGGACAATTATTTCATTCAGAAAAAATAATAAAAATTATTGAGGCATATTCATATTTGAAGAAGGGAGTTCAGAACTGTAAATATGGTGAGTTCACTTATAAACAAGTTATTGAATAACTTTTAAAAATAACACAAAATCTTGCTACTGTTAATTTCAGAATTTTATTGATAATGTATGACATCAAGCATTGAGAGATAATGAAATTACATTATGCTTAAAGGTACCCTTGGCAATGAGAAAATATTATTTTGAAACATTTTGTTACTTGTTGATATAGTGAATATAAATATAAGCATATTTTTAAAAGATTAAATAGAAAAAAAGTCAGAAGATTTAAACCACTGTAATAACAGAATGTGAACAATAAAACAGAAAAAAGGATATGCCTTAAAGACATCATAGTTGTACAGATTGCTGAAAGAACTCGATTTAATGGACTTGTGCCAAAACAAACAAACAAACAAAAAACACAATTGATTGAATTTAAAAGCATGTATTAGGAAGTTTTATGTGGCAAACAATTTACTAAAAGCTGAGGATATAAATAGAAAAAGTGAGTCCATCCCTTCTTTTCTCATGGATCTGACTCTGTAACTGGGGAAGACACAAAAAGAAAATTCATCTGCAGTGTGTATGGAAAAGAGAAGAATTTTTAGTGGTAAATCAATATGTGAGATGAAGGTGGCAGAAGGCATTAAAAGCAGACCTGTTAGGAAGTATTGGTGGTCCTCCACTAGGAATACAGTAGATGATTTTCTTTTCAAATTAACATCAACAATTAAAAAATGCTGCTTCTGGTCAGCCCAACGTGATATGAATGTGCTAAAGTCAGGCAAAATGGAAAAGATGCCCACTGTACACATAATGGCAGACATTCACTATCACTAATCTAGTATAGATTAGTTCTTGATTGAAAAATTTTCCCCCAAATGTAGATGTAAAGGTACATGAAAAGATCTTTCTAAAGAGCACACGGAATTTATGAATAAATTCTGAAAGGTGGAACGTTTTAAATGCACATAAAAGTATATTACATTATCACGATTCAAAAACATGGTAATCAACAAGGAAAATATCAACAAAAGCCACATGTCAAAGGAAAAAAAATTAAAAGTTCATAATAAAGTCATATTAAACAAAAGCAAACAAAAGAAAAATACTTTTGATTCAGTTAATGGATATATTAGAAAACACTAACAAATTATATTAAATATAATGGCAAAGAGTAAGGAAAAATATTGAATGCATATCCTTTAACTACAGATCTATTATTTTGTACATTGTTACATGTTCCTATATAACTAATAGCAACATTCATTAATGGATGTTATCAAAAAATGGTAAAGTAGAATACAGTAGGGGCAGTTGACATTTAAAAAATATATTTATCTATCAATCTATCTATAAAAATATAGGAAAACATAAAGTAATTTACTGTGAAGAAAGGAGCATAAAAATAGGACTACACACATGCATTGACTCCATTAAATTGTGAACTAGAAGGCAGTGTCTTTTTTCCCCTTTTTTTCGTATTGACACAGCTGAACCTGGCATACAGTAGGAGATTAATTAATCTTCATTGATTAATGTACCAACAGTGAATTAGAGTCCTAGCTTTCCTACATGCTCTCCAACATCCAATATTTTCCATTTTTGTTATATTTGCCATTCTGATAGGTGTGAGGTGATACCTCAGAGTTGTTTTAATTTAAATTTCTATTATCAATAGTGATTTAGAGTATTTTTTCATATGATTATATATAGCCTTGATGTCTCTTACTGTAAAATGCCTGTTCGTATCTTTTGACCATTTATCAGTTGGGGAATGACTTGCATTTTTATAAATTTGACTCAGTTCTCTACATATTTGACAAATGAGGCCTTTATCAGAGATATTTATTTCAAAAATTCTTTCCCAGTTTTCTATTTCCCTTGTAATCTTGATTACATTAATTTTGCTTGAACAAAAGTGTTTTAATTTTATATAATCAAAATTATCTATTTTACATTTTATTTTACTCTCTATTTCTTTGTTGGTCCTAAATTCTTCCCATGACCATAAATCTGACTGATAAATAATTCCATACTCTCTTAATTTGATTATGGTATCATCTTTTATGTGTAAATCATGTACCTATTTTGACCTTATTTTAGATTATGGTGTGAGATGTTGGTCTATACCAAGTTTCTGTCATACTGTTTTCCTGTTTTCCCAGCAGTTTTTTTTTTCAAATAATGAATATTTGTTTCAAAAACATGTATCTTTGGGTTAATCATGTACAAGATTGCTATGGCAATTTACTACAGTGCAATTTCTATGTATTCTATTACATTAATTTGCCTCTAGAATTCATAGCCAATACCAGGTTGTTTTGATAATTATCACTTTATAATACAGTTTGAGATCTGGTACTGCTAGATAAAGACAGAGAGACAGAGGCAGACAGAGACAGAGAGACAGAGAAAGACTGATAAATGTATAAATACAGTAAAATGGAGAAATGGAGGGAAATGCAAAGTTAGTAATTATAATTCTGACAGCAAATCCTATGAGCTAACCCATAGCATGGAAACAGGATCATATACTTGGGACAGAAACACACTCAGAGTCAATTGAAATGAATAGCTAAAGCAGTCTATTATGCTTCAGATAAAGTGAAGAGGGCAGGGGCATTCATGGTCTCAGATAAAACAAAAACAAATCAGAACTAATTGAAAGATATTATTAGGGAAGCCACTTTTTAAAGATGCCATAGAAAATTAAGTATGCTTCTCTGATAAAGGTTTTATTTCTCAAATATATAGAGAACTGAGTCAAATTTATAAAAAACAAGATTCATGCCCTAATTGAAAATTTGTCAAAAGATATAAACGGCAGTTTTCGGTAGAAGAAATCAAAGCTATCTGCAGTTTATGAAAAAAATACTCTAAAGCACTCTTGATTACAGCAAGTCAAATTATAAATAACTCTGATGTACCACCTCACATCAATCAGAAATAACAAGTATTGGAAGGCATGAGGGAAAATAGGTACATTAATGAATTGGTTGTGGGGTAGTGAACTAGTCAAACAACTCTGAAGAGTAATCTGGAAATATGCCCAAAGGACTATAAAACTGTCTACCTTTTGATTCATCTATAATACTAGTAGGTATGTACATGTAAGAAATGAAAGGAAAAGGACCTTTGTGTATAAAAATATTTTTAGCAGCTGTTTCTGTCTTGTCAAAATCAAGAGGATACTTATCAGTTCAGGAATAGCTGAACAAGAAGGGGCATATAATTATGATAGAGTACTATTGTGCTATAAGGAAGGATGTGGGGTTCAAAAAATAAATAAACCTGGAAAGGCCTATACGAATTAATGCAAAGGGAAGTGAGAACTAATAGATCAGTGTGAACAACAAAAGCAATGTTGGATAATCAACTTTGAAAGACTTAGTCACTCTGATCAATACAGTGATCTGTGTGGGATAGGATGTGGTGGACTTGAGTCAGTTAAGACTCTGAGACTGGGGTCTGGAAAGTACCCAGCCCCCAGTCCCTGTTATTGTTAGACCATTCTGTCCATATTCCATCCCATTGCTAAAACACACCTCTTCCCACCACCCCCCTCCCCCTTGGTCTGTGGCCAAGCAGGAGAGTTGTCTCCTGTTAGCGCAGACCCACCCTGATACTACTTCTCCCTTCTTGCATTCCCAACTCGTAGCTCCTGGTAAAAGTTCCAGGTACCATCTCTCCCTTCTTCCCTCTTACCCCCTCCTTACATGGGTGGAGTGGTTTCACCATTTCACCCTCCCCTTCCCCCAGCTTTCAGACCTAGCTGAGCATGCCTTCTTGCCCTGAACACGAGCTAATCACACAAATTTGGGTGAGACAGAATTGGATGTTAGATTATGAGCTCACCCTGTGCATGAGGGGACTGCCCCCTTAAACCTCCATTAAAACCCAAATCATGAGAACATCAGGACACTTCTCATTTCTTGCATGGAGTTGCTCATTCTCATGAGAATGAAATAAATCTGTCTCTGCTTGACTTAGTGGTCTCCTCGAATTATTTGGGTAAACTGAGGCAATTGTCCCATACATGATCTAAGACACTTGCAAAGGACTCGTAATGAACATATGCTATTCACTGCCAGAGAGAGAACTGATGAGCTCTGAGTACAAATTGAAAGATAATTTGTTCACTTTTTTCTTTTTCTTTCTTTTTTATGCTATGGTTAATATAGAAATATATTTTAGATAATTTCATATGTATAAATTGTATTGTTTGTCTTCTCAGTTGGTGAGAGAGGTGTGGGAAGGAGGGAGAGAAAACAGAATTCAAAATTTAAAAAGAAAATAATGTTTAAAAATAAATAATAAGCCTCAGCCACTTGACACTTACTAGCTGTGTGACCCTGGGCAAGTCACTTAAACCTCATTGCTCTGCCAAAATTTTTTTTTAATATAAATAAATAATAAATGTATCTTAAAAAACAAATTCACCTTCAGATCCTTTGCCCTTTGCCATGTCTGAATGATAATAGAGTGTGTAAACTCCAGGTCTTCTGTTTCCTCATCTTATGACTTTAAGACTTTCCCTACTCTAAAACTGAGAGGTCCTTAAGGATGATCCTCTTTCTCCAAGCAGCCTTCCCTACTTTCTTTTAAAGGTCAGAAAGGTCATATCTCTCAAGAACTTAATTTTCTTTCTTTCTTTTTTTTTTGGTGGGGCAATGAGGGTTAAGTGATTTGTCCAGCATCACACAGCTAGTAAATGTCAATTACCTGAGGCCTGATTTGAACTCAGGTCCTCCTGAATCCAGAGCTGGTGCTTTATCCACTGTACCACCTAGCTGCTCCTCAAGTTTGGAAGAGAACTCAGCAGGCATCTAATCCAACTACTTCCTTTTATATATGAAGAGGACAAGGGAAGAATCATGAAGTGACTTGACCAAATTAACATGTGTCAGGTAGAATTTTTTTTTTGTGGGTTAATGAAGGTTAAGTGACTTGCCCAGGGTCACAGTCACACAGCTAGTAAGTGTCAAGTGTCTGAGGTCAGATTTGAACTCAGATCCTCCTTAATCCAGGGTCAGTGTTTTATTCACTATACCACCTACCTGCCCCTAGCATTTACTCTTCAGGCAAACCCCAATACAGGTTTCCTCTAAGAAATTCCTCTTTTCTAATGGAAGATTCTGAGATCTTATAGCCTATATGTTCCTTCCCCTATCCAGAAGATTGCAATTCAAGAACATTATACTTGAGGTTATCTATTGGACCTTGTGGGCAAGGTTCTGTCTGCTCCAAGCATATGCTTCTGCAGAAAATCTTGACCTGCTCATCACTGTCTTTGTGCTGGCTATTCTCAGCTGCACATGTCTGTGACGTGCTCAGGAATGGAAGACAAGACAGGAGACAGTCAGAAACTTCAGGGCTAAGCACTTGCTTCTCAGGCTCCTACTGAGCAAGTATGTATAATTTATTTTGCATTTTTATTGAAAGTCAACCATTGGTGACTTCTGAAAGGATGATAGGAGAGGGAATGCCTTGATGTTAAGGGGGAAATATATAAGAGAAAAAAAATGAAAAGGTGAAGAAAAAAAGACAAGTCTATGAAGTCAATTTTACTGGTCTTTGGAGAAAGTATCTCTCCAAACAGAAGTCCACCTTCTAAAGAATCCTAGACAAGTATTGCACTGTGGGGATGATCTTGGTCACTAATATACAAACCTTATGATTGGCTTAGGCTTCTACACCAACCACTTACCTTTAGTGTAATCCTTGTCATTGAAAATAAATAGGGGTTTTTGTTTCTTTGTTTTGTCTATTTAATAAGATTATAATGGAGATATCCATAGAGGGCTTAGCTTATCGTATTGCTCTAGCAACTCCCCTGAATCCCTCCCCCCATCCCAACCCTTAAAGTATTTTATTAGGGCACTTTCCCTTCTGACTTTGGTAACAAGCACATGACAAATTTGTCCAAGAAGTCAGATAGGAGATCTCATGGGAATTGACCCTAAACACCAACCTTCTAATTAAAGAGGTATGTTTTAAAGGTAAAGGAATCTAATCTTCTAGAAAAGAATGGAAGTTACTTTGCTAATACTAACTTTACAGGTTTCCTTAAGAGTAGTGTTCCTTAACCAGAGAGAGAGAGAAAGAGAGAGAAAGAAAGAGAGAGAGAGAGAGAGAGAGAGAGAGAGAGAGAGAGAGAGAGAGAGAGAGAGTGTGTGTGTGTGTGTGTGTGAGATGGATACCTTTGGCAGTCTGGTGAAGTCTATGCCTCTATGCAATGTGGGCTGCAATTAAGGGTCGAATTGATCATGTGTCATCCCAAAAGAATTATAAGACTCAGTGACTCGGTTTTCCAAGTTTTATTGCAATACTGAGAGTGAACACAGGGAGAGCACCATAATAGTGGAAAGGTATCTCTCAAATAGTGAAAGAAAAGACAGTTATATTTATAGTATGGATAAATTGATTATCAGTCTCATTAAAATAGTCTCCACTTTAGGGAGATACAGGGGTGGGGCTTATCCTAATTTGGAGTTCCTGGGGTCTTAAGCCAACCCCCAAGGCAGTTACCTTTTTCAGCGGAAGTGTGTTTTGGGGTTTACATGTCATAAGGTGAATCTGGGGACAAATTTGGCCTTTTCTGTTCATGTCTCTTTCTGATTCCCATGCTTAGTTTCAAAATATCTTCATTTATCATTTATTCCTAGTTTGAGTTTCTATAGCCTGTCATTTTTATCATTGTTATATGACCTGCCCCTTTATGTCCCCGTTATGTGTAGTGATTACTGTGGGTATGCAAGAAGCAAGGCCCTGACTTATATTAATGAAGAAGTTATCCATTAACTGGGGTCTGAATCCCTCTTAGAGTTCATATCTGAATTAGAGCTTAGGTCTTAAGTTTTTCTGTTAACCCCTTTTTTGCCTCCCACATCGTATGGATCCCTTTCAGGAATAATATATTGTTGTTTGGTTTTTAATTTTTTCTTTCTAAATGTATTTTATTTTAGTTTCCCTAATTATATGTGAAAAATAAGTTTAACACTTTTTTCAAAACTTTGAGAAGGCAAGGTATTCAATATAAGTTATACATGGGTAGTCATGCAAAAAATGTCCATATTTAGTCATGTTGTGAAAGAAAACAGACAAAACAACTTAATAAAAATGAAGTTAAAAAAATATGCTTCAATCTGTATTAAGACACCATCAGTACTCTCTCTCTGGGTATGGAGAGCATTTTTTTATCACAGGTCCTTCAAAGTTATCACAGATCATTGTATTGCTGAGAACAGCCAAGTCATTCATAGCTGATCATCTTACAATATTTCTGTTACTTTGTACACAGTACATGTCATTCTGCATCAGCTCATGTAAGTTTTTTTTAGGATTTTCTGAGAGCGTCCTGGCCATCATTTCTCACAGCACAATAGTATTCCAACACAATCACACACTGCAATTTGTCTGGTGTGATAAAAAAATGGGATTTGGCAGGTGCCCAGAGGTTGCACCTGAGAATTGATTGAATTGGGTGAGAACCTACTTAAGGGTGATTGGATGGAGAACACCCCTGGCTGGCCCTGAATGACATGTTGTTCTCAGAGGCTATGGACTACTGATGACAGCAAGAGACCACTTTCAACCAATCAACTTGAAGGAACTCCCCTTTTGGGGAGGGAGACAGGAACTAGGAAGCAGAAGTTAGCTCACTGGAACTTTCTCTTTTCAGAGAGGAACTGGTTTGGTAGCAGCAGAGATGGAGAAGAAAAGGAGCCCCCCCCCCCCCGCCCCGCTTTCTTGTCCCGTATGGTAGGAGACTTCACAAGGGTTGCTAGGAAGGGAAGGTTTTTTTTTTTTTTCTCTCTGGCTATACCGCATAGATCTAAACTAGGATTTTCCATGCTATAAGGAATCTGTTCTCAATCTCTCTCCACTAATTTCTAATACACTTTAATAAATACATAAAAGCCTAAACTCAATTGATGGGCATCCCTTCAATTTCTAATTCTTTGCACCAGAAATGAATTACTAAAATATTTGTGTACATATAGGTCCTTTTCCTTTTTGTCTTTTGCACATAGACCTAGTAGTGGTATTGCTAGTTCAAAAATGTAAGCATGAGGGGCAGCTAGGTGGTGCAGTGAATAAAGCACTGGCCCTGGATTCAGGAGGACCAGAGTTCAAATCCGGCCTCAGACATTTAACAATTACTAGCCGTGTGACTCTGGGCAAGTCACTTAACCATCATTGCCCTGCCATAAAAAAAACAACAAACAAAAACAAACAAACAAACAAAAAAACAAAAAAAAGCTGTAGGCATGGTTTCATAGCCCTTTGGGTATAGTTCCAAATTGCTCCATAGAATGGTTGAATCAGTTTATAACTCCACCAATAGTGCATCAATGTCTCATTTCCCCTAAATCCTCTACAATATTTGTCATTTTCATCTTCTGTCCTATTCAGTATAAGAGTTATTTGCTAATACTTCAGAATTGTTTTGACTTGCATTTCTCCAATCAAAAGTGATTTAGATCATTTTTTTCATATGGCTATATATAGTTTTGATTATTTCATTGGAAAACTATTCACATCTTTTGATCATTTATCAACTGGGAAATAGTTATTATTTATATAAATTTGAGTCAGTTTTCTATATGTTTGAGAAATGAGGTGCTTATAAGATACACCTGCTTCATTTTTTGGCTGGAGCTTCCCCCAATATGTCCTCCTGTCTATCACCCCCTTCTCTTATTCCCTTCACTGCCTACTTTTCTGTAGTGGAAGACATATATCTATACTGAATTAAATGCAAATGTTATTGCTTCTTGGTGCCAATTCTGATGGGAGGAAGTTTCACTGACTCCCTTACATTTCTCCCATCTTCCTCTCCATTCAAAAAGGTTTTACTTGCCTCATTTATGTGAGATAATTTACCCCCATTCTATCTCCCCCTTTCCTTTCTCCCAGTGCATTCCTCTCTCACCTTCTCACCCCTTAATTTTATTTTTTTAAGATATCATCTCTTTGGGGGAAGCTAGGAGTCACAGTGGATAAAGTACCAGCCCTGGATTCAGGAGGACCTGAGTTCAAATCTGGCCTCAGAAACTTGACCCATACTAGCTGTGTGATCCTGGGCAAGTCACTTAACCCTCATCGCCCCGCCCCATCCAATATATATATATATATATAAAATTTCTTCATATTCAACTCACATTTCCATGTCCTCTGTCTATATAAACTCCTTTTAATTGTCCTAATAATGAGTAAATTCAAATGAGTTACAAGGATCAACTTCTTTTGTGGAAATGTAAAATGTTTAACCTTATCAAATCCCTTATGATTTCCCTTTTACTTTTTTATACTTCTCCTGAATCTTGTATTTGAAAGTCAAATTTTCTATTCACCTATGTTCTTTTCATCAGGAATGCTTGAAGATCCTCTATTTAATTGAATAACTATTTTTTCCCGTGAAGTATTATACATTCTTTTACTGGGTAGGTATTTTTGTTTGTAATTCTACTTCCATTGTGCTGTGGAATATCATATTCCAAGCCCTTTGATCCTGTAATATAGAATCTGTTAAATTTTTTGTTACCCTGACTGTGGCTCCATGATGCTTGAAATGTTTCTTTCTGACTAGCTGTAATATTCTCTCCTTGACCAGAGAGCTTCAAAATTTGCTTAAACTATTCCTAGAAACTCTTTCAGGAGATAAATGGTGGATTCCTTCGATTTCTATTTTACCCACTGAATCTAGAATATAGGAATATTTTTCTTGAAAGTTTCTTGAAAATTTTTTGAATGAAGTCTAGGCTCTCTTTTGATCATGTCTTTCAGGTAGTCCAGTAACTTTAAAATTAGGTCTTGTGGCTCTATTTTCCAGGTCAATTGTTTTTCCAATGACATGTGTCACATATTCTATTTTTTCAATCCTTTGGTTTTGTTGTATTTTTTAAAATTTCTCTTAAAGTCATTATCTTCCATGCTCAATTCTAATTTTTTAAGGAATTAATGTTTGTAGTGAGCTATTGTGCCTCCTTTGCAATTTGGCATTCCATTTCAAGGCATCTTTCTCCTCATTGGCCATTTTTACCTATTTTGCCATTTGGCCTAGTCTGATCTTTAAGGTATGATTTTTTTCCAGGATTGTTTTATGTTTCCTTTACCAAGTTGTTGACTCATTTTTCATGATTTTCTTGCTTCACTCTCATTTCTTTTCCCAAGTGTCCCTTTATCTCTCAACTTAATTTTCATGGCCTGAGACAAATTCATATTTTTCTTGGAGGGTTTGGATATGGTAGTTTTAACTGTCTGTGTGTGTGTGTGTGTGTGTGTGTGTGTGTGTGTTTTGTGGGTCAATGAAGGTTACCTATCGTAATAGGTTTTTTGCACCTCTTCATATGATGTAATTAACCCCATTCCACCACCCCTTTCCTCTTCTCCCCATATACTCCTTTTTTATCCCTTAATTTTCTTTATATCATCACATTAAAGACAATTTATATTTATACCTTCTATGTATACACATTCTTTTTGCCCAAATAGAGATACAATTCTCAAGTTATACGTATTATCGTACCATGTAGGGATGTAGACAGTTTAACCTTATTGAGTAACTTTTTCTCCTTGTTTACCTATTTATACTTCTCTTGAGTCTTATATGTTAAGATAAAATTTTCTATTCGGTTCTGGTATTTTCATCAGGTAACCTTGAAAGTCCCCTATTTCATTGAATGTTCATCTTTTCCCTTGAAAGAGAATGATTAGTTTTGCTGGGTACTTGATTCTTGGCTGCAATCCAAGATCTATTGCCTTCTGGAAAATTTTATTCCAAGCCTTGCAATCATTTAATGTTGAAGTTGTAACAAGCATTTATTTTATTTTTTCCAGTTACATGTAAGGGTAGTTTTCAACATTTTCTTTTTTTAAAATATTTAATCCTTTTCTTTTCTTTTCTTTCTTTTTTTTGTTGAGGCAATTGTGGTTAAGTTACTTGCCCAGGGTGACACACCTAGTAAGTGTTAAGTGTCTGAGGCTGGATTTGAACTCAGGTCCTCCTGACTCCAGGGCTGGCGCTGTATCACTTTGCCACCTAGCTGCCCCTCAACCTTCATTTTCATAAGATTTAGAGTTCCAAATTTTTCTCCCTCCTTCCCTTTCCTCCCCCCTCCACAAGACAGCAACCAATCTGGTATAGGTTATATATTTTCAATCCACAAGTGCTCTTTTTATTACATCTTTCTATGGCAGTGTATAGTATGCTTCGTCATTAGTCCCTTGGGATTGTCTTGGATTATTATATTGCTGAGAGTAGTTAAGTCATTCACAATTGCTCATCAAACAATACTGCTGTCACTGTGCACAATGTCCTCCCAGTTCTGCTCATTTTATGATACCTCAGTTCATATGAGTCTTTCCAGGTTTTTCTCGTATCATCCTGTTTGTCATTGCCTATATATAGCACAATACTGTTCCACTACAAATATATACCACCACAGCTTCTTCAGTCATTCCTCAATTGATGGACATTCCTTTGATTCCCAAATCTTAGCAAACCACAAAGAGTTGCTATAAATATTTTTGTTTTGTTTTTGTTTTGTGGGGCAATGGGGGTTAAGTGACTTGCCCAGGGTCACACAGCTAGTAAGTGTCAAGTGTTTAAGGCCAGATTTGAACTCAGGTCCTCCTGAATTCAAGGCCGGTGCTTTATGCATTGTGCCACCTAGCTGCCCCTATAAATATTTTTTATACAATTTTTTCCCCCTTTTCTCTTTTTCACAATTACTATTATTAACTGTTTCCCTCCATACTATTCTCTTACCCATGCTATTTACTCTATTATCTATCTTATTTCACCCTATCCATATTCAAAAAAAATTTGCTTCTGTCTGTCCTCTCCCCCAATCTGGCCTCCCTTCATTTGCCCCTCTCTCTTTATTCCCTTTCCCTCTTGTTTTCCTACAGGGTTAAATAGATTACTCCACCCAATTGAGTGTGTATGTTATTCCCTCTTTGAGCCAATTCTAATGAGTATTAGGTTTATTTAATGTCCAAATTAAATAAATTACTCCACCCAATTGTGTGTGTGTGTGTGTGGGGGGGGGGGGTAATCCTACCTTGAGACAACTCTGATGAGATTAAGGTCTTTGAGCCTATTCTGATGAGTGTAAAGTTCATTTACTGCCCTGCTAGTCCATCATCTCTTCCCCCATTCCATAAGTCCTCTCCTGTTTCATTCACGTAGGATTTCACCCCATGCTATGTCTGCCCTTCCTCTTCCCCAGTACATTCCTCTCACCCCTCAGTTTTACTCTAAAGATGTCATCATGGGGCAGCTAGGTGGAGCAGTGGATAGAGCGCCGGCCCTGGAGTCAGGAGTACCTGAGTTCAAATCCAGCCTCAGACACTTAACACTTACTAGCTGTGTGACCCTGGGCAAGTCACATAACCCCAATTGCCTCACTAAAAAAAAAAAAAAGATGTCATCATGGGGCAGCTAGGTGACACAGTGGACAAAGCATCCACCCCAAAACCTGGCGTTGGCTTCCATTCCTGTCTCAGCACAGAAGCTCCCTCCTTCTGACCTTCCTAGCCATTCTTGGTTGGAAAATGATCTCAGGATATTCTTCTGTGGATTTTGCTGCTCCAGGAATTGTCTTATGTTGTTATTTGGATATGTTTTTGGAGCAATCATGTAGTGAGTTCAAGAGCTCACTTATAGCTTAATTTTTAAAGTTAAGGTGTGTTCCTGGGACACAAGGGTGACTGTTTCAAGCTTCTTGTCCTGGGTGATGGGGCTGTGTCACTTGCTTTCTACTCTGAGGCCTCTGTGGCTTGTGGATTCCTCACAGCCCTTGGCTTGCTCCAAGCACTGGGATGGCCCAGCCCAGTTGTGCCTGTCTAGGTGGTCCTCCAGCTGTCATCCTGCCCTCTCAGCTGGTGCTAGCAGATCTCACAGCTGGCCCACTGTGCCACAAGCTTGCTGAGCCAGCATCAAGAGGCTTCAGTAGCTCTGCTGTGGCAAAGAGCTTCTTGCTGACTTGCCCAGAACCACTCTGTGCTGTGCTGCTCTTTGCTGAGCTGCACTATGCTCATCTTTTGCTGAGTGAGAATGACCTTTCCTTAAGTCTGCTAAAATATCTCAAGTTGGAAGATTTTGTCTCTCTGTCTTTTTGTAGGGTTCTGTACTTTCAGAATCCGTTTAGAGGCTTGATTTAATGTTCTTTTTGAGAGAGCCGAAGGAGAGCTCAGGCAACTTGCTGGCTTCTCTCCACCATCTTAGCTATGCCTCTTTTTATGTTTGTTTTATTTTGAAAGTGATTTGGAAGGGTTTTGTGGAGAGCTTAGGCGAGTCACTTTTTTTCTGCCATCTTGGCTCTGTCTGTTGTTGTTGTTGTTATTGTTGTTGTTGTTGTTTTAATAATTAAATGAAGTCCTAAAATTTAGTTAAGTATTTAGTGAAAATAAATATATTTATTTTCTCTCATTCAAGTACATATGCTCCCTGAAATCTATCCATAGTTCTTGAGTCTCATATTAAAAATCCCTGATCAAATGGGAACTAAGGCAGAGAGTTCAGATTCCTGACCTTTTTAAAGAGAAAGGAGGAAGTTTTGAGCAATGTGATCACCTGTGCGGCTTTTGTAGTTGGAGAGCAATAAAGGATATCAGATCTATACTCTGTGTCTCTCTGTTACCATGAGTTACTTGATTTAGTAGGTCCTACTGCAAGGGCAAGTAGAGAAGTTGCAAAGTAGATTCACCTTTTGGAGTAAATCTATATCACAAAAGTCTTTGAGGAACAATGTAAAAAGGAGAGAGGAATTACCCCAGAGTGTCAGAATGTTGTCCTACTTGGAATACCAGATTTAGTTCACCTGTGAGGACAATTTAAGAGCTAATGTGTATATTGATTTTTTTTTATATCTGTAAATGAGCTCATGTAAGTCTTTTTTGTCTTACTATTTTTGAGTTGAAATTAAGACTGTCATTTACTTAATAGATATATGTTATCATGAGGGGACTTGCTTTCCAATATTCATAGAAACCTAGACATAAGCACAAATATTTTTTCAGAGTAAATCTTAGGCAGAAGCATGTAAGCCAAACAGAATATGGCCTATTGTGGTCTGACTTGCTCCTTACAATCCCCAAAATTATAAGGGGTATTATAATAGCTGACATGTATATAGCACTTTAAAATCTGTGCTTTATAGAATCATAGGTTTTGTATTATAAAAAATTGAAAAGGCATTCTCTATTATTCATTCTATATTATGTCATTGTTTACATCTTCTGTAGAGTTCTTTTTAAAATTTAACTTAGTTTTTATTTTCACCTAAAATTTATTAAATGAAAAAATATGACAAAATTGTAAATAATCAATGTTGGAATTGCTATGGCAAAATAAGATTACTATGCTGTTGGTGTAGCTGTGAATTAATTACCCCAACTGTTTTGGAAAACAATTTATAATTAGGGGAGAAACTTCACAAGACTCATAAACTTTGACCAACTACTAGCTAATATTGCAAGGATGCCAAACAAACAAATAAATGTTAGATAGATAGATAGATAGATAGATAGATAGATAGATAGATAGATAGATAGATAGATATGTAGATATGTAGATATATACATAGAGTATATATGTATGTGTGTATGTATATTAATGTCATTTTTTGTAATAATGAAATCATAGAACCAAAGGGATGTCCATCAATTAGGCAACAGATGAATACTTTTTTGTAGAGGAATATGATATTTTCAAATTCAATATAACATAATCAAATATAATTTGTTCAAAACTAGTATAAAAAATGAAAACATGAAAGTGGAGAATTCAGGGAAATGTGGGAAGATGTATATAAATTAATGAAGAGTGAGGTACCAAAAGAAAGCAATGCCAAACATTTTTTAAAGTGTAAGGTTATTTGTTGATTGAATCAATCCAGTCCACCTTAAAGTAATTTACAAATTATGATAGCCTTGATATTTTTATCAGGTAAGAATATCCATTCATCAGTCAAAAATATTAAATTAATAATGAATGTTCTAGCATGCAAACTGTTGGTGTTTCTATAAAATAGCAATGTAGTTCAGAACCCAGTATTTAAGAACCAGTCAACTTAGAGGAGAGAGAAGGTCAAGGTAAGGCCCTGAGAGGAAATTGCATCATTAGAGGAGTTATGCCTTTTGACCAGATAATGACTTTCTGAACTGAGAAAGGTCTGAAGATTTGGCCTTTCTATTGCCTGGACTCTATGAACTCTCCACTGATATATTTCCCCAAAAAATTATCGGTTGATATCAATTAATCAATCAAATTAAAATTACTTTTAGAAGTGGATTTTCCTATGATGAGATTTTAAGCACATTTGATGCAAGCATCTCCCCAGATTGGGGAACTACTTTAATACTTTCACATAGAGTCCAAGCAATAGTGGTCTCAAGCAGATTGCACATGTAGCAAAGGGGCATAGCTCACAGCTCCTGGAGATCTTGTTTTCCTCAATATTTTTCCTTTAAACATGGTACAGCTTTCTGCTGAGATTCCTGAACTTTTTCTTATTCTGTATAGTTTGTCCTTGGCTCTCTATTCTATGTAGTTTGTTCTTAACTCCCTGTACTAGTAATGGAGGTCCCTAAGATGTGGTTAGGACATTGATAGAGGCATCCATATATAACTAGAGAACATTAGAAATTTTATATCACAGACTCCTTCCTTTATTACCCCCTTCAATTTTTGAAATGTGCCCTTCCTAAATCAAAAGCATTAATAAAACCAGGCCCAATTTTCTTCTTTTTTTGAGTTTTTTCTTTCTCTTTTAATTTCCTCCTAAATTTTTTATCACCTGTTTCAGTAATTATTTCCTGGGGCAGCTAGATGGTGCAGTGGATAGAGTACCACCCCTGGAGTCAGGAGGACCTGAGTTCAAATCCAGCCTCAGACACTTAATACTTACTGGCTGTGTGACCCTGGGCAAGTCACTTAACCCCAATTGCCTCACCAAAAAAAATTATTTCCTTCATTTTAATGAGATTTAAGGCCAGAATAAATATTACTTTTTCTCTTACTTTTTGAATGAAAAATTAAAACAAACAAACAAAAAAGAAACCTTTGCTGTAAAGAGCAATTAACTGTTCAAAATAAAAAAATTTTTAAAGTTAAACAGGTAAAAATAAAGTTGCCTTGCTAATTCAGTCTTTTTGAAGATATAGAAGTTCCAGGCTAAAGAAAATATGTTTAAAATGGTAGCATATGTAGTCATAATCCAGATGTTTCAGTTGTTTGATAATGCTATGAATAGATAGTAATAATGAACAGCTACCTTACGTTTTTGCTACTGTTGGTTTCAGAATTCTTTGCTGTGAGATGGTAGTAAATCTGAAGGTAGAAAAGGCATTAAAAATATATCACTCCATGAAATGGAATTACTTATTTTCAGGCACATACAGTATTTTTTGAGGGCAAACTCTATTTCATTTTCTGATGATTCTCTTCCCACTTTTTGAAGGCTTTGTGCATGAGAATGACAAAGAAAAAGCATTTACTTTCTACAGATGTGGCTGATAAAAACTAAAATCTAATATTTTTGAAGTACATGGGATATGCCTAGGTAGCTACTCAAGAACTGAAGAGCTGTAATCTCATGACTTGGAAAATGGTACTAATAATACTTATAATAGAAACTGGAATACTTTTCCAGTTATCTGGCATGCAGACTTGTAGGAATTGTAGATACTAAGTAATATCCACATGCAGAGAAAATCATATGATGCCAAGAGTTTAAAATAAATATAAAAGACCAAAAATGTATTTATATTATGTATTTAGATTTCTGTTAATCTATGGATTGAATAATTATGACATTTAAAAAACCCCATGAGGGGGCGGCTAGGTGGCACAGAGGATAAAGCACCGGCCCTGGATTCAGGAGTACCTGAGTTCAATCCGGCCTCAGACACTTGACACTTACTAGCTGTGTGACCTTGGGCAAGTCACTTAACCCCCACTGCACCACAAAAAAGAAAAACAGAAAAAGAAAATAATAATTTTCTGGGACTCAGCAACAAAGTGTCAAAGACTCTTTTATTTCTTTCTCACAAGAAAGGGCACCCATGATGAGCAGTGATTCGGTGTTGCTGCAGACAAGTGCAAAGAGTAGGAGCATGCAGGCTCCTTTTGTCCTATTCCCCTAATGCATGTTAAGTACCTCCTTCATTCAGCAATGGCCAGTTACTAGAGAGTTACAATGTGGTCTCAAAGTCTAGCTAGTCAAAAGGCACATCTAGAAAACCTGCTTACATAATCAGTCAATGTCTTAATACCCAATGAAATTAGAGTATTTCTCAATCCATTGGTTTTGCATATCTACCTTCCATCTAAATCCTCCTCCACTGGGATTGTCTCATGTTACCATGTCCTAACATTATCTCAGGGAAGTTTAACTTTAACCCAAGCTTGAGTCTCTAAACTTAAACCTATTTGAGAGGAGTACAGAGCCTTTTCTCACAATCCCTCCTCTTTTGTTTTTTCCTCTTGGACTTCTCGCTTTCCAATGATTGAATATATCTTCTGATTCTTAGTCTAAATCTGTGTATTGATCTTGAATATCCATTAACATCTGAGTGTTCACCTCTACCTTCCCAAATGGAGTAACCTTTTGTAGTGACCTCTCTATTAGTCTCTGAATTATCCTGTGAAGGAAGGGGATAATACAGCTTCCTACTTCCATTAAAACCCTGGCCACTATGATGAAATTGGTGTGGATAGAGACAGCAAAAACTTTCCATTTCCCAAAACAGGATTCCATCCTTCCCATCCAGATAGTATCAAACCCTGAATTTTCTGCTAATTCCTCAGCCAGTGTAGTGAAGCCCTTCAGTGCTCTAATTATTGAACCATCAGGGGTATTATCATTTGGGATAAAGGTGCAACATTGGCTGCCCAACATGACACACCCCTTTTTTCTGCTAACATCATATCAAGGGCCATCCTGTTTTCCCAAGTTATTTTACTGGTATAGCACAAGGAACAAATGTCAATATCTACGAAGACTAAAACAGAAAGCATGGTTAACAGCATTAGCTAATATCAAGCCTCTTTGTAATTTCAGTAATGCACTGCCATTGTCCATTTAATTAGCAATTTCATTTTGAATCTCAAATGTCCCAAGTAATTGTTTTGTCTCTGGATCTCCTTTTCTTGGGGCAGTCTGGAGGATGTCTTGTTTCCTCTTTAGGAGATTTACTTCTCTGGTTTCAAATTACTTGTAGAATCTCCTCAGATGTCCCTGTTAAAATCTCTTGCAAAACAGATCTCAATACAAATTGGAACAGTCTCTCAAATTCTACTTGTCAAATAAATATTCCATGCAGTAAAAACTACCTCAAACCTTGTGGTTCTGATCTTATTAACTATAGGGCTATATGACGAATATTAAAATCAAGGTCTCATTGTTTACCTGAATCTTGAAATATTTATAACATGAATGCCCTATACGTTCACAACTTTATCCAATTCTGTATCTAACTCAAACATTGTTAATATCAATCCAAAGGAATACCTTTAAGACATACAAGCTAAATATTTCATAATACTACAGAAAACAGAACTTTTAAAATTTTCACAATTACATATACACACACACACGTGTGTGTGTGTTTGTGTGTGTGTGTGTGTGTGTGTGTGTGTGTGTATATATATATCCATTTGACTTTATTTCTCCAAAAATATTTACTTGTTTAAGATCTAATCCTCACATAAAACTTTGGTTATAGATTACTTTTGTAAGAAGATGACTACAAATGAACTTACATAAAACTTACCAAGTTAACTTCAATTGTACTAAATAACTTAGGATAACACATTTTCAAAACAGTGTATGTCAAAGAAGTTGTCCATAATAAACCATGTTTGTATTATAGGACATGCTTTGCAGACAGGTGTTATTTCCACATTACGTAAACTTAAAGTTGTTCATTCTATAACAAAACCCCACAAGATCTAAGGTTTGTTACAAAAACTGATTAGTTGACAAAAACTGATGGGAAAACTGGAAAACAGTATTGCGGAAACTAGGTATAGACTAACATCTTATACCATATTCTAAGATAAGGTAAAAATGGGTACATGATTTACATTTAAAGTGTGATACCATAAGCAATTATAGAAAGTATGGAATAGTTTGCCAGACGTATACAAGGGAAAAAATACATTGCAAAATATAAAATAGATATTTTTGATTAAATCAAATTAAAAATGTTTTGCATAAACAAAATCATTATAACTAAAATTACAAGGAAAGCAGAAAACTAGAAAGTAAATTTTTGTAACAAGTATACTAATAAAGGTCTCATTTTTCAAATATATGGAGAGCTGAGTCAAATTTATAAAAATAGAAGTTATTCCCCAATTGATAAAAGTCAAAGGATATAAACTGGTAGTTTTCAAAGAAAGTAATGACATCTAGATTCATATGAAAAATGTTCTAAGTCACTCTTGATCAGAGAAATGCAAATTAAAAAAAACCCTGAGGTGCCACCTCCCACCTATCAAAGTAACAAATAGAACAAAAAAGGAATAGATTGAATGTTGAAGGGGATGTGGGAAAACTGGGATGCTAATGCACTGTTGGTGGAGTTGTGAACTGATCCAATCATTCTGGAGAGCAATTTGTAACTATGCCCAAAAGGCTACAAAATTGCACATACCCTTTCATCCAGCAATACCACTTCCATGTTTATATCTCAAAGACATCCCCAAAAAGAGAAAAAGACCTATTTCTACAAAAATATTTATGGCTTCTCTTTTTGTGGTAGCTTAGAATTGGAAATCAAAGGAATGCTCATCAACTGGAGTATGGCTGAACAAGCTGTGATATGTGATTGCAATAGAATATTATTGTGCTATAAGAAATGACAAGAAAAATGATTTCAGAAAAGCCTGGAAAGACTTATATAAACTGATTTTTAGTGAAGTGAGCAAAACCAAGAGAATGTTGTGCACAATATTGTTTGATGAAAAACTGTGAATGACAACCATTCTTAGCAATACAAGATCAAAGCCAATCCCAAAGGAATAATGATGAAGCATACTATCCACCTCCAAAGAAAAAAACTGATATTGATTGAACACAGACTGAAGCATGCTTTTTTTTTACTTTATTTCTTTCATTTTTCCTTTAATTTGGGGTGGGGGGTGTTGTACAAAATGGCTAATGTGGTAATGTTGTATATAATTGCATAGTGTAACTTATAACGGATTATTCCCTTAGTGAATGGGGTGGGGAGGGAGGAAAGGAGGGATAGAATTTGGAATTCAAAACTTTAAATAAAATGTATATTTTTTATATATACACATATGTGTATATATGTATATATGTAGAGAGATAAAAAGATAGGAGAGTATTAGAGATTACTTGGGACATACAGAAATTACTTACACACACACACACACACACACACACACACATATATATATATATATATATATTGCCATGTCCTTTTCAGGTGGTCTAATTGGAAAGAGTGTTGTTATTAGTTTTTGGAGAGATGCTGTTTTATAAGGAGCTTCTGACATAGAACAAAGCTAAGGACAAAGAAATTTAGCATGTCCTTTTTTCAAAGGACAACAGAATTTTAGAGTTGGTTAGGACTTAGAAGCCATCTAATCCAATCCATACTCCACAAATGAATCACTACTACCAGACACCTGACAAAGGATCATCTCATCTTTGCCTACAAGAAAATGAAAAGAAATTAGGGACCAATTGAGGCATCCCATTTTACTTTGAACAACTCAAATTACTAGCAAGTTTTCCTTTAGATAAATCTGAAATTTGCCTTTGATTAATGTCATAGGATTATACCTATAAGGGCAGCTTTGTGACACATTGGATAGAGCACTGGCCCTGAAGTTGAGAGGACCTGAGTTCAAATCACACCTCAGACACTTACTAGTTGTGTGATCCTAGGTAAGTTACTTAACTGCAATTTCCATAAATATCCCAGGCCAACTCTATCATCCTGATAACATATCTTGCCACTGGACAAAGATGGCTCTGGAGGAGAAATTGAGGCTGGTGACTCTGCACAGCCCTTCTTCACCTAAATCCAATTCATTGTAAGTCATGACATCTGTCAAGGTCCTTTCTGAGTATAAAGGACAAACAACAACAATAACAGTAACAATATTATATATTTAGTTCTGTAAGGGACTTCAGACACCATCTTGTCCAGGTCTATCATTCCATAGAATGAAATCAAATGAAGTTAAGTAAATTGGCTAAAGTCAAACAAGTAACAAGTATCTGAAACAAGATTTGAATCCAGGTCTTCTTAACTCTAAGTTTAACATTCTATCCACTTAGCCATATTGGCAATCATCACTTCTGATTCTCTACGTAAGGACCAAATAGAAGAAGTTTAATTCCACTTTCATATGACATCTTTTCAAATAAAGTACTTGAAGACAGCTACTATGTCAAAATTGGGTCTTTTGTTCTCCAGGCTAAAGGTCAAGTAGTTTTTCAACTGATTCTCCCAGTTTTCCTCAAAGACATAACACACTTTTGGTCATTAAATCATTTGCAAATCATCTGAATGGCATAATAAACCAACTCATTTCATTATCTTATCTATATATGCATTATTATAAGTGATTGGAAAATTACTTGCTGAAACCCATATAAATTACTTCTTTAGGTGTTTCCTAATCTAAGAAAACAAAATGAATGTAGTTGCTGAGTCATTCTTGATAAATGAGTATTTTGTGCTAGTCATCATGTTATTTTCTAAGTGTTTACAAATCATCTCTGTAATATTTTTTCTGGAATTTTAATGTGGATGGATGACAATAAGCTTGAGCTGGTTATAAAAGGAAAACATTGAAAATATGAAAGTGATTGGGTGAAAACCATATCATATTGTCAGAAGAGATGTTTGCCAATGTCAGTGTCTATGTATTGGAATTAGCAAGGTCATTCTGTATTTTCATGTTGTGTTCAAACTACTCCTAATTAATAAGTTTCCCTTCAAGTCATAGTTTAAAACATAGTCTTCCAATATTTCATATGTACGTTTAGATTTTTCTTAAAGACAGGTGACCAATTTATTTTTGTTTTGGATTGGGGGTAGGAAGTGGAGGGAGGATCTAGCTAAGGTTAAGGCACCTAGGCAGCACAGTGGATAGAGCACCGACCCTGGATTCAGGAGGACCTGAGTTCAAATCCAGCCTCAGACACTTACCACTTACTAGCTGTGTGACCCCCCCCCCAATTGCCTCGCAAAAAAAAAAAAAAAAAGTAGAGTTGAGTGCAGGTATTCATTCAATCAAGTTAATTCACAAATGAACAATAATAATGCATACTATTAAAATGTTTCATATAATTTAAGCCTTTCCCAGAATTAAAAAAAAATTCTGTCTATAAACCTGTTACAGCAGATAGGTATGCATTACTGCAGCAATAACTTTTTATAATTAAGAAAACTAAGATACAGAGAAGTTAAATAACATCCTTAAGATCAAAGACAAATCAATGACACAACCAAAACTATATCCTCAGTTTAAACATCTTAATGGAAGGGTCTTTCTGTTGTACCAATCTGATCTGTGAAAGAAAATGGTATTCAACAAAGGTTATATGTTTGCATGGGTACTGAGGCAGCTGTTTTACATTTGGCTGTTTTGCTCAGCTATCTTAATGTTATTTCTCTCCACAAACAATCATATCACCGATGCAATTCATCCAATTGTTTTGTTCAGATGGACAGAAATATTCATCAGTGTATTACAAATTAGAGATTATAAATACAGTCACATATTCTGTCCTGTATTGACTGTATTTAGTTTTCAGAGTTCGAATCTGATATCTAATCTTTGCTCAATGGTTTTCTTCAAGCTTTCTGGACATAATTTTCTTCTGCTTAATATAATGCAATCCCTATTATCTCACCCAAATCTATTTGATCAAATATCTGAAATAAAAGGAACATTATAGTCTGCCTGGTCCAATATACTCACCATAAATATGAGTAAAGTAAAGACATTGAAAGGTTAAATTATTTGCCAAAGGTTAAATAAATGGTCAATATTCAAGCTAGAATTATAACCCAGATACTTTGTGATGAAATTGCTTTATCTTTCCACTAGATCATGATTATTTCAAAACGGCCTGTTTTTCACAATGCTTAGACAATATAGGTGTCATGGTGAGTAGAATACTAGATCTTAAATCAGGAAACCCTGAATTTAAATCCTACCTAATACAGTTGACTCTGTGACTTTGAGCAAGTCAATTAAACTCTATTTGCCTCAATATACTCATTTGTAAAATGGGCTTAATTATAGCAACTACATCCCAGGGTTGTTGTGAGAATCAAAGTAGATTATAATTTTCAAGTGATTTGTAAGCCTAAAGTGTTATAAGAATGCTAGCCAAATGTTAGCTACTGGGAAGACAAAGATAAAAATAAAGCAGTCCGGAATGGCTAGGTGGTACAGTGGATAGAGCACCAGCCCTGGAATCAGGAGTACTTGAGTTCAAATCTGACCTCAGACACAACACTTACTAGCTGTGTGACCCTGGGCAAGGCACTTAACCCCAATTGCCTCACTAAAAAAAAAAAAAAAAAAAAAAAAAAAGAAAGCAGTCCTCATTCCTCAGAAAGAATGGATCATGTTGGGAGAAATAACATGTAGGTATAAAAGTGTATCATGCATGACTGTCTCTCAGTTGGGCCTCCCCATAGATTCTTTGGCATCCTCAAGGTCCTGGAGAATATCTTAATTCTGTCATTGGCTTAAATCCCCACTAGTTTATTGACCCTATTTTAGGAACCCAGTGACTAGCACTCTAGTTACATTTAACAATTTAATATTGGATTAGATTTTATAAAAAGACATTTACTTCAAAGCAAGAATGACCATATAAACATTTCACCCCAAAATTTAAATTCATAAATCCCTATACCTACCTTGTCTTGTGGGCATAAAGGCAAGGAAAATTAAGCTCATAATTTAGTTCAGTTCCTAAAATGCATAAGTCATTCCAAGTTCATATCCAAATCCACTAGTGCCAGATTCTGCTGAGCCAGAGTCCTAGCCCCATGTTTTCCAGGGCTAAACTGTTGGGTTGGCTACAACAAACAGTATGTGTTATTGGACTCCTAGATCCCAAATGCAAACATTCACAGGCCAGAACTTAGGCTCCACTAACTATACATAGCTGAAAACGTGCAAGGATACAGGGCTATATCTTAGGGCCACAAGGATTAAGGGGTGGGGGGAAGGAGTATTATAGCCATCAGCAACTCCCCTGCCTTTCCCCCAATCCCACTTACCATATGCCTGAAAGTAAAGAAGTAAATTTCATCATCAGATGTAAATGAATGAAGAGTCCCAGGGCCATTGTAAAGAATCTAATCGATGCAATTATATAGCAAATAGGAAAAAAAAATTCTGCCAACTGCATAATAGGACAAAGTGGGATAAAGGTACCTTCCCTGTCATCTTCCACATGGATAAAACCATGTTAGTAAACAGATGCTATATGTACATGAATGTGACCCCCATTACATAAGCAAATGTAAAGACTATTTAAAACAAATACAGAGTAAATTCAGTGTGGAATAAGCAGAGATAGCTGAAAGAATAAAGAAAGGCTTAATGTAAGGCTCATCAGAAAATTTTATCTCTATTGCTGAACTAAGAGAGAGCATTAATGACTTTTTAGCTAGAAGGTACCTTGGAGATTAAAGTCAGGCTCAGGACTAGTCAGAGCAGGGTTTTTTTTAACTGGAAGCCCTGCCCTTGAAATAAAATAACATAATTAATTCAATATAATTGGTTTTCTTTGTAATCCTATGTATTTCATATGATGCATTTAAAAACATTATTATGAGAAGGGGGTTATATATTTCACTAGATTGCCAAATTGGCTCATGACACATAAAATTAGGTAAAATAAGCACACACACACACATATGACTTAAATGTAACTTTGGTGAATCTCTGTCATATAGTAGTTATTTTTTTAGGTGGAATGTTCTTTACATAATATTGGTTAAATTTAGTAACTTGTCCAATTAACACCAAATCTGATTGATCCAATGACCATGTAAATCTGGAATTTGTATATCTTTGCTTATCCATTCTCAACATTTTCTTTCCACAATCATTAGCTACTTGATATCAATTTCATGCTGCATTTTAAAATATATAAAAAGACAATTCAGAGTATGAGAAGGGTAGCATTAATCTCTCCTTTTCCTTACTCTTTCACAATTTGGAAAATGTCCCAATGATAATTCTGCTTCAGCACTTCAGTGTTGACAATCTTTATTTTCCCCCTTGAAAGATCCTTTTGCATCCAAGAATAATAAATTTTAATCCATTAAAATATATTGAAACTTTGTTCAGTATCTGGAAGGGGAATTGTAAAATATCTAACCAATACAGGAATATGATCTGTCAGTATCCCTTCCCCAAAATAAGAAGAAAGCATCTTTTCCTACAGGAATCTTTTTATCCACAATTTATGAATAGCTCTGATTTGTCACCATCCTTCCATGGTAACTGGAAGGGAGGAAGGGGCAATCACAAAGATTCATTCACATTTGGCTGTTTCCAGGCAACCAGAAACACTAGAGACACTTGTTTAAGACCATTTCCTGGCTCCAGCCTCTTTCCCTGCAAGTATATGCTCCTATAGCCTTTAGCCTAGGAAAATCTGAACTTGTTGCTAGGCAACACCAAGGTAATAGAGGTAGATTCAGAGAAGATTCACTTAGATCAAGTGATTAACCAAAGAAGTTAAAATGGGAAATAATGTTTTGAATGATGTCTTCTACTAAAAGAAAAAAAAGAAAGGAAGAAAAAAAAGAATCCTACAAAATAGCTACAGATATAGAATAACTTTGCTATAGAGTGCTTTGTTTTATTTGTTATTGGGAGAGTTAAAATGAAATTAATGTAAAATGACTTGTTATTTTAAAATGTAAATTATTCTGTTACTTTTTGTTTATTAACAATTAAATTCCTGTGGATTTTTAATCCTGCTACAAATTAAAGAGTAAATTTCCTTGAAGGAAAAATGTATCCTGTAATGTTTATGCTGGACCAAGGAAGAATCTGTGAGAGTACAATTAGGGATTCATTTGACATTTTTAACAAATTGTGTTTATTGCTTTGTAGCTGTAGTTCAAGTACATGTCAGAATGTTAACTTGACAGGACATAAGGTACACCTGAGTGACAAATGTTCTGACTTCTTACATGTGCTGCGCACTGAAATACCTGAGACTCAGGGTCTTAGATAAATTCTTGGCAGTCAAATTTACTTTGAAACAGCAGAAAAAAACAAGATTTGCCCTAAGGAAGTTTGACATAATTTGCCACTCTTTGTGGAGCTTGGGTATCAAGTGGTAAGTCAGAGCAAATGGGGAAAGAGTGGGATTGAGAGCCTTCTTAAAGTGAAGTCTAGACAATATCAAACATAATTTAGTCAGTTAATGGGACAAGGTAGAGTCAAGTAACATTGATGACTAAGTATCTGATGAGAAAAGAAGTTAAATTTAGGAAATCCCAGAAAGAATAGTGTGTCAAAATAGCAAATTTCAAACTCTGGTTTTATGTTCCCTAATATAATGATATTGTTGTTCATCCTTCATTCTTTTAAGAGGACCAATGGCATCATTATGTGATGGATGCTGTCTTTCTCCTGTAGTCCCTTCTCTCTTTCTTCACAAACCCTTTTTCCAGCCAGGAAACAAAATAGTCTAGCCCCATTGGCCCATAATTCCTAGAGAGTTCTACCCAAGGCTACAGTAAAAATTAAGTTCCTAGTGAAATGTCCTATATTCTGGTAAAATTCTGGGAGATTCTGCTTTCCTCATTCCTATGGGCCTCCTACTTTGAACTCCATTTCATATCAAACTGTATTTCCTGCCAGGTCTCCTCCTATTCAGTCTCCAAACTTGAGTTATATTTCTTATATTTTCTTCCAAGATAATAAAAGGAATAAAAATCATATTTACTAGGAAGCAGGGAAATTTGTGGTTCTGTATGCTTACTCCATGAGGGCTTCAAACCATCTGGTTTTGTCCTCAAGAAGAAAGGGACTATATATGCACAAAAGCACATACATATAATTTATAAAGATAAAGAAATAGATATCTATGGGGACCCTTTTTAAAATAAGAAGCATGAGTGATCAACAAGGGGCATAGTGGAAAGAGCATTGAACTTGGGATAAAGAGGAACTGAGATTAAATTCTACATGAGATACTTTCTATCTGTGAGATGCATTGTAGCTACTACTAACTATTAAGATGATGATCATTATTTTTCTGTGCTTAAGATTGTCATCTACCTAAATATCCTTACTAAATTTAAAGCAAATATTTTTATGAATAACAATCATCTTTCCCCTTTTTCTTATATACAAAGAAGCCAAATGACCATAACATTGTATTTCTTACTTTGAATGGGACCATGTTTCAGAACGACACTTTATGTGCAACAAAACTTAAAATTTCCTATCCCTACATGTACATCTACACATATAACAATCAATAAGCATTTATTAAAGTACTAACTATATACCAAACATGTTTCTAGAAATATTCTATTAGAAGAGAAATACTACACATGTAGACTTATAAAACTTGTATGCCCTCATACAGGCATATGGACACTTAATAGTTTTCTGGCCTTACTTCTTCCTTACAAGATGTTGTTCTACTAGCAGATAAAAACTTTCATAGAAATACCACCCCCATACAGTTACACTCAATTTTTGGGGGGGGGAGTAGGGAAATGAGGGTTAAGTGACTTGTCCAGGGTCACACAGCTATAGTAAGTGTCAAGTGTCTGAGGCCAAATTTGAACTCAGGTCCTCCTGAATTCATAGCCGGTTCTTTATCCAGTGCACCACCTAGCTTCCCCCACACTCAAATTATCTTAGGGAATCTCAGGAAAGGCCTAATATGGAGAAATGTCTGGCCAATATTCACCACTTTAGCTTTTGAGCACCTACCATAGGGTTTCCATTTACAGAAATCAACTAATCACAATGATGACAATATAGATATTAAAAGTAACCACTTTACTTAGCAATAAGGCAAAATGAAGAATAATGAAATCACTGGTACTCAAACATCAAAGAAAATTTAGATATAATGAATGCATTTTAATTTACACATAAATATAGGTTACAATCTTTCACCAAGGCACTAGTATCAGTGAGTATAAATGGGCACACATTCGCAGAAATCCATAAGAGAAACCATAACCATAAGAAACTCATAACCTGTGAGAGGAAAAATGTGCTGAAAGTAATTCACAATTATTGAATGAAGGTCTTGATATCTTTAAAACACTGTACCACACAAAGTTGCTTCTCTCATAACACTTAGTCCTCTTAGTTACTCCAGCCAGACAAATCCTCTTTTTTTCTATTCTCCATGCTGAAAGATAAGCTCTTTCAACTTACAGTAATTCTCAAAGGACGTTGTAAAGTACTTACCTATTGAGTTGTCTAGAAATTTTCAGTCAGAAAATATTAAAACTTTTCAGATTTGCTCATTCTGGCTATTGAAGAACAATTCAAAGATTTAATCACTCACCGTAATTCTGTACTGTTCAATCAAATAACAGCAAAGTAGATCAGGTTGACTAAATGAGGGAAGTAAAGCCAGTTGGTTATTCAACAGAATTTTGTGTTATCTTTATTTATTTTTTTTTAATTAATAAAGTATTTTGGTTTTCCCGTTACATGTAAAGATAGTTCTCAACCTTTGTTTATACAAGCTTTACAATTTCAGATTTTTCTCCCTCCCTCCCCTCCCTCCCCCCTCCCCTAGACAGCAGGTAATCTGATATAGGTTTTATATATATATATATATATATATATATATATATATATATATAACATTAATCCTATTTCTGCATTAGTCGTGTTATAAGAGAGAAAAATCATAGCAATGATGGAAAACCTCAAAATAGAAAAAAAAAACAACAGCATCAAAAAAAAAAAGAAATAGTATGGTTCATTTAGCATCTATACTCTATAGTTCTTTTTTTTTTCCTGGATTTGGAGATCCTCTTCCATCTGTAACGATTGGAATAACGCCACCTGCTGGTTACTTACTGTAGAGGAGTTCTGCCCATGAAGGGAAGGTCTTTGAGGGCAAGACCAGGAGTCAGGAAGTGACGTGGGCTAGTGGGAGGAAGAAGGAAGAGACTGGCGCTCAGTCTCGCTCTCTTTTCCTCTGGACTCTGGTGGAGAAGGGAGCTAGAAATGTGCTCTCCCTTTAATAGATAGAAATCTAGGCCTTTTTCTCTCTCTTTACCAAATTCTTATTCTCCTTAATAAATGCTTAAAAGTCTAACTCTTGCTAAAGCTTATAATTTATTGGCGACCACTCATTAGATATTTTAGACAGTTTAGCTAGAATTTTAGCCCTTAACACATCATGTGTTCCCTGGAACTCTTCTGTGCCATTGCATTGGTGAGAAGAATATAGTCCACCACAGTAGATCAACACTCAATGTTGATATTACTGTGTACAATGTTCTTCTAGTTCTGCTCATCTCACTCATCATCAGCCCATGCAAGACCCTCCAGGTTTCTCTGAACTCCTCCTGCTCATCCTTTCTTATAGCACAATAGTATTCCATTGTATTCATATACCACAACTTGTCCAGCTATTCCCCAATTGATGGGCACCCCCTCAACTTCCAATTCCTTGCTACCACGTAAAGAGCAGCTATAAATATTTTTGTACATGTGGGTTCCTTTCCCCCTTCCATGATCTCTTTGGGAAAAAGACCCAAAAGTGGTATTGCTGGGTCAAAGGGTATGCACAGCTTTATTGCCCTTTGGGCATAATTCCAAATTGCTCTCCAGAATGCTTGGATCAGTTCACAGCTCCACCAACAATGGACTAGTGTTCCAATTTTCCCACAGTTTCTCCAACATTTATTATTTTCCTTTTTTGTCATTTTAGCCAATCTGATGGGTATCAGGTGGTACCTCAGAGTTGTTTTAATTTGCATCTCTCTAATCATTAGAGATTTAGAGCATTTTTTCATATGGGAATAGATAGCTTTGGTTTCTTCATCAGAAAACTGCCTGTTCATATCCTTTGACCATTTCTCAATTGGGGAATGACTTGGGTTCTTATAAATTTGACTTAGTTCCCTATATATTTTAGAGATGAGGCCTTTATCAGAAGTACTGGCCTCAAAAATTGTTTCCCAGCTTTCTGCCTCCCTTCTAATTTTGGATGCATTGCTTCTGTTTGTACAAAATTTTTTTAATTTAATATAATCAAAATCATCCACTTTGTATTTTATAATATACTCTATCTCTTGTTTGGTCAAATACTGTTTTCCTTTCCAAAGATCTGATAGGTACACTATTCCTTTCTCTCCTAATTTACCTATGGTATCACCTCATGTCTAAATCATGTATCCATTTTGACCTTATTTTAGTATAAGGTGTCAGATGTTGGTCTATGCCTAATTTCTGCCATACTATCTTCCAGTTTTCCCAGCAGTTTTTGTCAAATACTGAGTTCCTATCCCAGAAGCTGGAGTCTCTGGGTTTATCAAACACTACATTACTAGTGTCATTTACTACTGCATTTCCTGAGCCTAGCCTATTCCATTGATCTAACACTCTTATTTTTTAATCAGTACCAGATAGTTTTGATGACTGCCGCTTTATAGTAGAGCTCCAGGTTTGGTACCGCTAACCCACCTTCCTGTGAATTTTTTTTTTCATTATTTCCCTGGATATTCTTGATTTTTTGTTTTTCCAGATTAATTTTGTTATTATTTTTTCTAGCTGTATAAAATAAATTTTAGGTAGTCTGATTGGTATGGCACTGAATAAGTAACTTAATTTAGGCAGTATTGTCATTTTTACTATATTAGCTCTGCCTATCCATGAGCAATTGATATCTTTCCAATTATTTAGATCTGATTTGATTTGTGTGAAGAGTGTTTGGTAGTTGTGTTCATAGAGTTCCTGGGTTTGTCTTGTCAAGTAGACTCCCAAGTATTTTATATTATCTACCGTTACTTTAAATGGAATTTCTCTTTCTATCTCTTGCTGCTGGACTTTGTTGGTCATGTATAGAAATGCTGATGATTTATGTGGATTTATTTTATATCCTGCTACTTTGCTAAAGTTGTTAATTGTTTCAAGTAATTTTTGACTTGATGCTCGAGGATTCTTTAAGTATACCATCATATCATCTGCAAAGAGTGATAGCTTTGTTTCCTCCTTGCCTATTCTAATTCCTTTAATTCCTTTCTCTTCTCTGATTGCTAAAGCTAACATTTCTAGGACAATATTAAATAATAGGGGTGATAATGCACATCCCTGTTTCACCCCTGATCTTATTGGGAAGGCCTCTAATTTATCTCCATTGCATATAATACTTGCTGATGGCTTTAGGTAGATACTGTTTATTATTCTAAGGAAAGCTCCACCTATTCCTAAACTCTCCAGTGTTTTTATTAGGAATGGGTGTTGTATTTTGTCAAAAGCTTTCTCTGCATCTATTGAGATAATCATATGATTTTTGGTTGGTTTTCTTATTGATGTGGTTGATTATGTTAATAGTTTTTCTAATGTTGAACCAGCCCTGCATTCCTGGTATAAATCCCACCTGGTCATAGTATATTATCCTGGTGATCACTTGCTGTAATCTCCTTGCTAATATCTTATTTAAGATTTTAGCATCAATATTCATTAGGGAAATTGGTCTATAATTTTCTTTCTCTGTTTTTGCTTTGCCTGGTTTTGGTATTACCACCATATTTGTGTCATAAAATGAGTTTGGTAGAACTCCTTCTTCACCTATTTTTCCAAATAATTTGTATAGTATTGGAATTAATTGTTCTTTAAATGTTTGGTAAAATTCACCCGTAAACCCATCTGGCCCTGGGGATTTTTTCTTAGGGAGTTCATTAATGGCTTGTTCAATTTCTTTTTCTAATATGGGTTTATTTAAGGATTTTATTTCTTCTTCCGTTAAGCTGGGCAGTTTGTATTTTTGTAAATATTCATCCATTTCATTTAGATTGTCAAATTTATTGGCATACAGTTGGGCAAAATAATTCCTAATTATTGATCTAATTTCCACTTCATTGGTGGTAACATCCCCTTTTTCGTTTTTGATACTGGTAATTTGGTTTTCTTCTTTCTTTTTTTTTAATCAAATTAACCAATATTTTATCTATTTTATTGTTTTTTTTCATAAAACCAGCACTTAGTTTTATTGATTAATTCTATAGTTTTTTTGCTTTCAATCTTATTAATTTCTCCTTTGATTTTCAGGATCTCTAGTTTAGTATATAATTGGGGATTTCTAATTTGTTCTTTTTCTAGCTTTTTAAGTTGCATGCCCAATTCATTAATCTCCTCTTTCTCTTTGTTATTCATGTAAGCATTTAGAACTATAAATTTTCCCCTAAGCACTGCTTTGGCTGCATCCCATAAATTTTGGTATGTTGTCTCATTATTGTCATTCTCTTGGATAAAGTTATTGATTGTTTCTATGATTTCTTGTTTGGCCCATTCATTCTTTAGAATGAAATTATTTAGTTTACAATTGATTTTCATTCTACTTTTCCCTGGCTCTTTCTTACATGTAATTTTTATTGCATCATGATCTGAAAAGGATGCATTTACTATTTCTGCCTTTCTACATTTGACTATGATGTTTTTGTGCCCTAATACATGGTCAATTTTTGAAAATGTGCCATGTACTGCTGAGAAAAGGTATATTCCTTTCTATCCCCATTCAATTTTCTCCAGACATCTATCATGTCTAACTTTTCTAGTATTCTATTCACCTCTTTCACTTCTTTCTTATTTATTTTTTGGCTAGATTTATCTAATTCTGAGAGGGGGAGATTCAGATCCCCCTCTAGTATAGTAGTACTGTCTAATTCCTCTTGTAACTCATTTAACTTCTCCTTTAAGAACTTGGATGCTATACTACTTGGTGCATACATATTCAATATTAATATTACTTCATTATCTATAGTACCTTTAAGCAAGATGTAATTTCCTTCCTTATCTCTTTTAATGAGATTTATTTTTGCCTGCACTTTGTCTGAGATAAGGATTGCTACCCCTGCTTTTTTTACTTTAGCTGAAGCATAATATATTCTGCTCCAGCCTTTTACCTTTACTCTGTGTGTATCTCTCTGCTTCAAATGTGTTTGTTGTAAACAGCATATTGTAGGATTCTGTTTTTTAATCCACTCTGCAATTCGCTTCCGTTTTATAGCAGAGTTCATCCCATTCACATTCACAGTTATTATTACTGACTGTCTATTCCCCTCCATTCTATTTACCCTCTTTGTACTTCCCCCCCCTTCTTTCACCCTATTCCTCCTCACTTCTTACTTCTTACCCCTGCCTCCCCCAATCTGCCCTCCCTTTTTATCACCCCCCTCTCTTTTCTTTACCCTTTTCTCCCTTGCTTTTGTCCTCCCTTCTATCAGTCCCCCCCTTTCCCTTCCCCTTTTGATTCCCTAAAGAATGAGTTAAGTTTCTTTATCCCAATGAATGTATATGTTATTCCCTC
This sequence comes from Dromiciops gliroides, assembly GCF_019393635.1. Lineage (NCBI taxonomy): Eukaryota > Metazoa > Chordata > Mammalia > Microbiotheria > Microbiotheriidae > Dromiciops > Dromiciops gliroides. The sequence continues at coordinate 480,731,157 of NC_057862.1, read as the reverse complement.
TTTGAATCAAATCTAATGAGAATAGGGTTGAAACAATGTTCACCCCTCCTTTCTTTCCCTCTATTGTAATAGGTTTTTTTTTTCACCGCTTCATATGATATAATTTTTCCCATTCCACCTCCCCTTTCCTCTCCTCCCCATAAACTCCCTTTTTAACCCCTTAAATTTTTTTTTTCTATCATCACATCTACTGAGTGTTTGTCAATTGTTCCCAGCAGGGTGCAGATGACGCGCCAGCACCCTCGTTGCGATGCCCATAGCTGTCCACAATGGAGGCGAGGATGAGCAGACCACGTGGCCGCCAGGGAAAGGCGGAAGCCCGGGCCTCAGCGGGGCCAGCGTCAATGCCAGGGCCTGCCCCTGGGCCTGTGGCGGGCCAGGGGGAGCTGGGGCGGAGACCTGGTCGGGATCGGGGCGGGGTTGAAGTTGGGGAAGAACCCGAGGCGGCAGTCACAGCCACCATGTTGCCGAAGAGTGAAAGGGATTTTGTGTTATCTAAAAAGATGTCAGTGTCACTTTCTATGCAGCAAAGCTTCTACAAAATCTATCTTTCCCTTTTTTGAATTGCTCTTTGAAACTAGAGGGGAAGGAAAGAGAAACAGACTTCCTCTTTCTTAATATCCAGGTGTTGGTGCAGGACAAAAGCTATGATACAATGAGTTTCAATCTTTATTCAGTCAATCAATACTAAGTGAAGTCTTCTCATCAGCTCACTGTTCCTGCTGATAATTTTTGCAAATGGCTCCAACAAAACTGCTTTTAGATTCCCTACTGAATCATTCTTTCTTGCCACTATTTAGTCTCTACATTAACAGCCTTGACTTTAATCTCTATAATCTTAATGAATAGTTAATGAACTCAATCAGAGCCTCCTAGTATTCAATGACTCATCTTCACTTATGAAGTAAAAACTCAACAAATTACACATTTGAAATCACCAGCCCTTATTTAATCAATTCCTTAATATATAAAGAGTTATACATTTTATTTTGGTTTAGTTTTTGAATTTAACATTGTCTTAAAACTGTTATATAAAAATGAGCCAAGGGACCAAAATGCCCTGCAGAAAAAACAATTAATCAGTTCTCAAATTTGTCTTCCATCACAATCTGTCCTTGAAAACCTTGTTTCTTAATGCTCATATGTCAGTTTTTAATAAATAAAAGTTCTTTCTCTACTTCTTTATATAACCAAATTCCTTACAGACAAACAAGATATCACCCTACAACCTCTATAAGGCAATTTAAGTTTTAATATTTATGCTAAAATTATTTTTTGTCCCAAACTATGCAAATACTTCTAATAGGTTAGGTTCTTACATAGATATTTTAGGTTTCTTTTAAACCAAAATTGTTTTCTTATACATTCATGTCTCTTTTTATTCTAATTTATGAAAGAGGCAATATATTACATCATTTACCTATTACTTTAACATTTTTCCTTACACAAAAACTATGTTCTGTGCATTTCAGATTTAAAGTGATATATATGAAAGAGCAGTACATAAAATAAAGATTATATTACATAACTATATACAAAAATAAGGATAGGGACAGCATATGGAACTCCTACATGAGAAAACTCCTTTACCAAGGCAGGTTGACAACATCTCTCTAACTTATAGTTTAGAGTGTAGTCTAGCAGATGCAGAGGTTATGTCACTTGCCAGCCATACAGACAATTCATACCAAAGGAAGGACTTTAGTCCAGGTCTTCCTGGCATGAAGTTCAGTTATCTATTGACAATAAAATACTGCCTCTTCTAAATATATCATTTTGAAAACATGGTCATCGGGTTGGGGGTAGGGATGGGAGAATATAAATAAGTAGCTGAAGGGATCAGGAAAGGGCTCATATAGAAATTGGCATTTGCACTGAGTTATGAAAGAAATTAGAGATTCTAAATATTTTTCCAATTACATGTAAAAACATTTTTAAGATTCATTTTGTTAAATGTGTTCCAAATGTTCTCCCTCCTTATCTAGACCCCACTCATTCAGAAATCAAGTAATTTTCTCTGTTTCACACGCGCAGTTCTATAAAACATATTTCCATACTATTCATGTTGTGGAAGAACATACAGCCAAAAAAGAAAAGAAAAGAAAACTAAAGTTTAAAAAAGTATCCTTCTAGATGGCAGAGAGAAGGCAGCATGTTGCCTGAGCTCCCCCAAGCTTCCCTCAAGAACAACATTAAATCAAGCATCTAAACAGATTCTGAAACTATAGAAGTTACAAAAAGACAGAGAGACACAATATTCCAACCTGAGATAATTTAGAAGACTTCAGGAAAGGTCAGGCTCACTTGACCAAAAGGGGAGCAAAGCACAGCTCAGCACAGAGCAGCATAGAGTGGATCTGGGCAAGGCAGGAGGCTTTTGGCCACAGCAGAGCAACTCAGGCCCCTTGGTCCTGGCTCAGCAAGCTGGTGGAAGAGCTAGCCAGTTGTGAGATCCAATAGCACCAGCTGAGGGGGCAGGCTGACATCTAGAGGGTCACTCATAGGACAGGCAAGACTGGGCCTGGCCATTCAAGCATCTAGAGCTAGTTCAGGGCTCAAGCTGAGAGCTGAAAGAAATCCACAAGCCAATGACCAGAGTAGAAAGCCAGTAACACAGCCCTATCCTCCAGCACAAGAAACTTGAAAGAGAGACCCTTGTGCTCCACCAGCAGACCTCAACTTTAAAAAATAAGCTGCAATATGAGTAAGAAACAGAAAAGGGCCCTTACCATTAAGAGCTTCTGTGTTGAAAAGGAAGCACTAAACACAAACTCAGATGAGGACAATACTATCAAATTTCCTACATGTGAAGCCTCAAAGGGGAAGATAAATTAGTTTCAAGAAAAAAAAAAAAAAGCCTTTTTGAAAGAGCTCAAAAATGATTTTAGGGGCAGCTAGGTGGCGCAGTGGATAGAGCACCGTCCCTGGAGTCAGGAGTACCTGAGTTCAAATTTGGCCTCAGACACTTAACACTTACTAGCTGTGTGACCCTGGGCAAGTCACTTAACCCCAATTGCCTCACTAAAAAAAAAATTAATTTTTAAAAAAGGATTTTAAAAATCAATTGAGAGAGCTAGAGGAAAAAATGCGGAGAGGAATGCAAGTAACACAAGAAAATTATGAAAAAAGAATCAGCAGCTTGGAAAAGGAAGCACAAAGATTGACTGAAGAAAGGAATTCCTTAAAAAAATTATTTTGGCCAAATGGAAAAAGAGGTACAAAAGCTTACTGAAGAAAACAATACCTTAAAATTTTAAATTGGACAGTTGGAACCTAAGGACTCCAGGAGACAGCAGAAATCAGTAAAACAGACTCAAAAGAATGAAAAAATTGAAGAAAATGTGAAATATCTCATTGGAAAAACAACTAACATGGAAAATATATTCAGGAGAGACAATTTGAGAATCACTGGACTGTCTGAAAGCCATGATCAAGAAAAACGAGTGTAGACACCATATTCCAGGAAATTATTATGGAGAAATGCCCTGATATTATAGAATCAGAGGATAAAATCATCATTAAAAGAATCCACTGATCACCTCCTGAAAGAGACCCCAAAAGGAAAATTCCAAGGAATATTGTAGCCGAAGTCCAGAATTCTCAGGTGAAGGAGAAAATACTCTAAGCATCCAGAAAGAAGCAGTTTAAATATTATGGAACCATAGTCAGGATTGTGCTGGACCTAGCAGCTTCAACATTAACGGATTGTAAGTCATGGAATATGATATTTAGGAAGGCAAAGGAGCTTGGATTGCAACCAATAATCAAGCAACCACCAAAACTGATCATTCTTTTTCAGGGGAAAAGATGGACATTCAATGACATTGGGGACTTTCAAGGTTTCCGGATAAAAAAGACCAGAAGGGAATATAAAATTTAATCTTATCATACAAGACTCAAGAGAAGTTTAAGAAGGTAAACAGGGTAAAAAAGTATTCAATAAGATTAAACTGTTTACGTCCCTACACAGGAAGATAATACTTATAACTCTTGAGAACTGTATATATTTAGGCAGCCAGAAGGAATATCCACAGATGGTATAAATATAAATTGTCTTTGATGTGATGATATGAAGAAAATTATGAGGTAAAAAAAGGAGTTTGTGGGGAGAAGAGGAAAGGGGAGGTGGAATGGGGTTAATTACATCATATGAAGAGGTTCAAAAAATCTATTACAATAGAGGGAAAGAAAGGAGGGGTGAGCATTGTTTCAACCTTACTCTAGTCAGATTTGGTTCAAAGAGGGAATAACACATACATTCATTTGGATAAAGAAATTTAGCTTATTCTTTAGGGAAGCAAAAGGTTAAGGGGAAAAGGAGACACTGATAAAAATGGAGGGCAGAAGTTGGGGAGAAAGGGTAAAGAAAAGGGAGGGGGCTGATAAAAGGGAGGGCAGATTAGGGGAGGCAGGGGTAAAAAGCAAAACATTGGTGAGGAAGAATAGTGTGAAATGGGGGGGGATACAAATGGGGTAAATAAAACAAAGGGAAATAAACAGTAAGTAATTATAACTGTTAATGTAAATGGGATGAACTCTGACATAAAACAGAAGCAAATAGCAGAATGGATTACAACTCCAAATCCTACAATATGCTATTTACAAGAAACACATTTGAAGCAGAGAGATACACACAGAACAAAGGTAAAAGGTTAGAGCAAAATATTTATGCTTCAGCTAAAGTAAAAAAAACAAGGGTAGCAATCCTTATCTCAGACAAAGCAAAGGCAAAAATATATCTAATTAAAAGAGATAAGGAAGGAAACTACTTCTTGCTGAAAGGTACTATAGATAATGAAGTAATAACAATACTAAACATGTATGTGCCAAGTGGTATAGCATCCAAATTCTTAGAGGAGAAATTAAATGAGGAAATAGACAGCAAAACTATACTAGCGGGGGATCTGAACTTTCCCTATCATAATTAAACAAATCTAGCCACAAAATAAATAAGAAGGAAGTTAAAGAGGTAAATAGAATGTTAGAAATGTTAGATATGATAGATGTCTGGAGAAAATTGAATGGGGAAAGAAAGGAATATACCTTTTTCTCAGTGATACATGGCACATATTGACCATGTATTAGGGCAGAAAAACTTCATAATCAAATGTAGAAAGGCAGAAATAGTAAATGCATCATTACATATCATGAGGCAATAAAAATTACATGTAATAAAGAGGCATGGAAATGTAGACTGAAAATTAATTGGAAACTAAATAATCTCATTCTAAAGAACGAATGGGTCAAACTACAAATCAGAGAAACAATCAATAACTTCATCCAAGAGAATTACAATAATGAGACAAAAATGTTTTAGGTGCAGCCAAAGCAGTGCATAGGGGAAATTTTATATCTCTAAATGCTTACATGAATAAAAAAAGAGAAAGAGGAGACCACTGAATTGGGCATGCAAATAAAAAAAGCTAAAAAAAAGAACAAATTAGAAATCCCCAACTAAATGCCAAATTAGAAATCCTGAAAATCAAAGAGAAATTAATAAAATTGAAATGATAAAATTAATCAATAAAACTATGACCTGGTTTTATGAAATAAAACAATAAAATAGAAAAACATTCTGTTAATTTGATTTAAAAAAAGAAAGAAGTAAACCAAATTACTAGTATCAAGAATGAAAGGGGTGATTTCACCACCAGTGAAGTGGAAATTAAATCAATAATTGGCAGCTACCTTGCCCAAATTTATGCCAATAAATTTGACAATCTAAATGAAATGGATGAATATTTACAAAAATACAAATTGCCCAGGTGAAAAGAAGAAGAAATAAAGTCCTTAAATAAGCCCATATCAGAAAAAGAAATTAAACATGCCATTAATGAACTCCCCAAGAAAAAAAATCTTCATAGTCAGATCAGTTTACAAAAGAGTTCTACCAAACATTTAAAGAACAATTAATTCCAATATTATTCAAATTATTTGGAAAAATTGGTGAAGAAGGAGTTCAACCAAATTCCTTTTACGACACAAATATGGTGTTGATACCAAAACCAGGCAGAGCCAAAATAGAAAAAAACAATTATAGACCAATTTACTGTAGAATATTTTATTAACTAGGGCTAATTTGGGGCTAAATCTGACTGGGGTGACTAATCCTGGGACTGTTGACTAACTGGCTATCTGACTGCTATTAATTTAATGTGGGCCCTCTGCCACCTTTGCCACCCCTGGCTGTCTTCTCCAACCTTTGCTGTCTCCTCAGCAGCCTCTTGACCTCTTCTTGTCTGTCAGAAACCCCTGCTGTCTAACTCCCAGGTCTATATATACCTTTTCTTCTCTTCACTTAAATCTTAGGGTTTCCTGCGCCCCCACAGACCAAGCTAATCTGCCAGCCAGGGCTGGGGCTGGGGGGGGGGGTGCGCTCCAGTCTCACGTGCCTCAGCACAGAGTATCCGGGATCTTTTGGATAGCTCTGCTCAGGTTGGAGGGAGCTGGGTTTTTTTTCCCCCCAGCTGTCTGACCTGGCGTTTTGTACAGCCCATGGGCTCTCCGGCTCAGCTGAAGCGAGGGGGAGGGGCACCAGCACCTCCCACACAGAAGAGACCCTGAGGGCCTAACGCTTTCTAATCTCAGCCTAAAGGTAGGGTCCCCAAATCAAAATAAATTTCCACATTACCTAATGAATATTGATGCAAAAATCTGAAATAAGATATTAGCAAGGAAATTACAGCAAGTGATCACCAGGATAATATACTATGACCAGGTGAGATTTATACCAGGAATGCAGGGCTGGTTCATCATTAGGAAAACTATTAACATAATCAACCACATCAATAGGAAAACTAACAAAAATTAAATGATTATCTCAATAGATGCAGAGAAAGCTTTTGACAAAATACAGCACCCATTCCTAATAAAAACACTAAGAGAACATAGGATTAGGTGGAGCTTTTCTTAAAATCATAAATATTATCTATGTAAAACCATCAGCAAACATTATATGTAATGGAAATATGTTAAGAGGAATTCCCAATAAGATCAGGGGTGCAACAGGGATGTCCATAATCACCAGTATTATTTAATATTATAATAGATATATTTGTTTTAACAATAAGAGAAGAAAAAAGAATTAAAGAAATTAGCACAGGCAAGGAAGAAACAAAACTATCACTCTTTGCAGATGATATAATGGTATACTTAGAGAGTCCTAGAGAATCAACTCAAAAATTACTTGAAATAATTAAAAACTTTAGCAAAGTTGCAGGATATAAAATAAATCCACATAAATCATCAGCTTTTCTGTACATGGCCAACAAAGTTCAGCAGCAAGAGATAGAAAGAGAAATTCCATTTAAAGTAATGGTAGACAATATAAAATACTTGGTAGTCTACTTGACAAGACAAAGCCAGGTACTCCATGAACACAATTATCAAACATTTTTCACACAAATCAAATCAGATCTAAATAATTGGAAAAATATCAATTGCTCATGGATAGGACAAACATATAATAGAAATGACAATTCTACCTGAATTAATTTACTTATTCAATGCCATACCAATCAGACTACCTAAAAAGTATTTTATAGAGCTAGAAAAAATAATAAAATTCATCTGGAAAAACAAATGATCAAGAATATTAAGGGAAGTAATGAAAAAAATGCAATGCTCTGGGATTGTATAGGCTAATCTTAGAGTTAAGAATATCTATCTGTATTTCTACTTCCTTATTTCCTTAATTGGTTTCACCTTTGTGGTTTCATTAATTCCCAAGTAATAAAACCTGATCCTTTATGAACTAAAGCTCAGAGGCTCCTTTTCTTATTGGTCTAGGAGGAATACATAAAAAGGAAAGTTCAAAGGGGAGATTAAACCTAAAAGAGTCCCTCATATTTCTGGGACCCCAATATTAAGGGGAGTCACTCAAATAACACTCCATATATCAAATTTTGGCCCTCACAATTTGGCTAGCTATACAAAAACTGAAGCTTTATTATAAAGTAGCAGTCACCAAAACTATTTGGTACAGGATAAGAAATAGAGTGGTGGATCAATTGTATGGGTTAAGCACAGGAGACACAGTAGTAAATTACCATAGTAATCTACTGTTTGATAAACCCCAAAAATCCATCTTCTGGGATAGAAACTCAGTATTTTACAAAAACTGCTGGGAAAAATGGAAGATAGTATGACAGAAATTAGGCATAGACCAACATCTTACACCTTATACTAAAATAAGGTCAAAATGGTGATACCATAGGTAAATTAGGAGAGGAAGGAATAGTTTACCTCTCAGATTTATGGAAAGAAGAACATTTTATGATCAAAAATGAGATAGATAATATTATGAAATGAAAAATAGATGATTTTGATTACATTAAATTAAAAAAGGTTTTGTACAAACCAAAGCAAAATTAGAAGGGAGGCAGACAGCCGGGAAACCATTTTTATAGCCAGTATTTCTAATAAAGGCCTCATTTCTAAAATATAGGGAACTAAATCAAATTTTTAGAATCCAAGTCATTCCCCAATTGAGAAATGGTCAAAGGATATGAACAGGCAGTTTTCTGATAAAGTAAAAGTTATCTACTGCCATATAAAAAAAGCTCTAAATCACTATTGATTAGATAAATGCAAATTAAAACTCTGAGGTACCACCTTACACCTATCAGATTTGCTAATATGACAAAAAATGAAAATAATAAATGTTGGAAAAGCTGTGGAAAAATTTGAACACTAATACATTGTTGATGGAGCTGTGAACTGATCCAACCATTCTGGATACCAGTTTGGAACTATGCCAAACAGGCTATAAAGCTGTGCATGTCTTTTGACACAGCAATATCACTATTGTGTCTTTTCCCCATGGATATCATAAAGAGGGCAAAGGGACCCACATGTACAAAGATATTTTTAGCTGATCTTCTTGTGGTGGCAAGGAATTGGACATTGAGGGGCGGCCCAGGAATTGAGGAATGACCGAACAAGTTGTGGTATATGAATGTAATGGAATTCTATTGTGCTGTAAGAAACTATGAGCAGGTGGATTTCAGAGAATCCTGGAAGGATTTACAGGAACTGATGCTGAGTGAGATGAGCAGAACCAGGGAATATTGTGTGTTGATTAGCTCTGATAGACTTGACTCTTCTCAGCAATACCAGTGTCCAAGATAGTTCCAAAGGACTCAGGATGTAAAATACTCTCCAAATATGGAAAAAAAGAACTATGAAATCTAGATGCAGATTGAAACATATTATTCCTATTTTTGTTGGTTTTTTTTCTTTTTTGAGGCTTTTACTTTTTGCTCTGATTCTTCTTTCACAGCATGACTAATGCAGAAATATGTTTAATGTGATTGTACATATATAAGCTTTATCAGATTGCTCACTGTCTTGGGGAGGGTGGAGGGAGAGGAGGGAAAAATTTCAAACTAGAAATTTTATAAAAGCAAATGTCGAAAACTATGTCTACATGTAACTGGAAAATAATAAAATACTTTAATGAAAAAAAATTATGCTTCTATCTTAATTCAGACTCCATCTGTTCTTTCTTTAGGGGTGGATACACCTTTTGATCATAAGTACTTTTGAATTGTCTTGGATCATTTTACTGTCAAGAATAACTCAGTCATTCACAGTGGATCATTGTACAATATTGTTATCACTGTGTAAACTCTATTTGTGCTTTTACTCATTTCACTTTGCATCAATTCATGTTACCCTTTCCAGGTTTTTCTGGAAGCATCTCACTCCTATTTTCTTATAGCAAATTGGCATTCTATCACAGTCATATACCACATGTTCAGCAGTTCCCAAACTGATGGGCATCCCCTAAATTTCCAGTTCTTTGACATGACAAAAAAGTTGCTATAAATTTTTGTACTTAGAGATCCTTTTTTTTTACAGTAAAATTTCCACTTATTGCTTGCACAAAATCCTAACAACTGTCAACACAGTTGTATAATCTTAACTTACATGTTAGCAGTATGTTTTTTTAATAAAATATTTTTATTATTTTTCAGTTACATGTAGAAATAGTTTTCAACATTTGTTTATATAAGATTTCAAATTTCAAATTTTTCTCCCTCCCTCACTTCCCTCCCCCCTCCCCTAGACAGCAGGTAATCTGATATAGGTTATATATTTATATATATATATATATATATATATATATATATATATATATATATACACACACACACAATAACATCAAACACATTTCTGCATTGGTCATGTTATAAGAGAAGAATCCGAGCAAAAAGGAAAAGCCTCAAAAAAGAAAAAAAAACAGCCCCAAAACCAAAAGTAATAGTATGATCCAATCAGCATCCATATTCCACAGTTCCTATTTTTTCTGGATTTGGAGAGCCTTTTCCATCATGAGTCCTTTGGAATTTTCTTTTTTTTTTTAATTATGAAAGTATTTTATTATTTTCCAGTTACATGTAGAGATAGTTTTCAACATTTGTTTTTATAAGATTACTAGTTTCAATTTTTTCCCCTCCCTCCCCTCTCCCCCTCCCCAAGACAGCTAGTAATCTGATATAGGTTATATATGTACAATAACATTAAACACATTTCTGCATTAGTCATGTTATAAGAAAAGAATCAGAGCAAGAAGAAATAACCTCAAAAAAGAAAAACAGCACCAAAAACAAAAGAAATATTATGGTTTAATCTGCATCTATATTACACTGTTCTTTTTTTCTGGATTTGGAGAGCCTTTTCTACCATGAGTCCTTTGGAACTATCTTGTACTGTTGTATTGCTGAGAAGAATCAAGTCTATCACAGTTGATCAACACACAATGTTGATGATACTGTTTAAAATGTTCTTCTGGTTCTGCTCATCTCACTCATCATCAGTTCATGCAAGCCCTTCCAGTTTTCTCTGAATTCCTTCTGCTCATCGTTTCTTACAGCACAATAGAATTCCATTACATTCATATACCACAACTTGTTCAGCCATTCCCCAACTGATGGGCAACCCCTCAATTTCCAATTCCTTGCCACCACAAAAAGAGCAGCTATAAATATTTTTGTACATGTGGGGTCATTTTCCCTTTTTTAGGATCTTTTTGGCAAAAAGACCCAAAAGTTGTATTGCTGGGTCAAAGGGTATGCACAGCTTTATCGCCCTTTGGGCATAATTCCAAATTGCTCTCCAGAATGGCTGGATCAGTTCACAGCTCCACCAACAATGCATTAGTGTTCCAATTTTTCCACAGCTTCTCCAACATTTATTATTTTCCTTTTTGTCATAATAGTCTATCTGATAGGTGTCAGGTGGTATGTCAGAGTTGTTTTAATTTGCGTTTCTCTAACCAATAGTGATTTAGAGCATTTATTCATATGGGAATAGATAGCTGTGATTTCTTCATCAGAAAACTGCCTGTGCATATCCTTTGACCATTTCTCAATTGAGGAATGACTTGGATTCATATAAATTTGATTTAGTTCCCTATATATGTTAGAAATTAGGCCTTTATCAGAAGTAATGGCCATAAAAATTGGTTCCCAACTTTCTACATGCCTTCTAATTTTGAATGTATTGCTTCCGTTTGTACAAAACCTTTTTAATTTAACGTAATCAAAATCATACTTTGTGCATTTTATAATATTCTCTCTCTCTTGTTTGGTCATGAACTGTTCTGCTTTCCAAAGATCTGAAAGGTAGACTGTTCCTTCCTCTCCTAATTTACCTACTTCAGTGGATTTTTATACCTCATTTTACATTTGATCAATTCCACTTTTTAAGGGGTTCTTTATTGAATATTTGTTCATCTTTTTTTTCTTTTTGACTTATCCTGCTTTGTACAGAGTTCTCTTCAGTTGGATTTTTATTTTTTTTCCATTTGATGCATTCTATTTTGTTAAGATGTTATTTTCGGGGGGCAAAGCCAAGATGGCAGATGAAAGGCAGTAACTTCACAGAGCTTCCCACAGGATCCCTCCAAATAATGCCATAGATAATTCCTGGAGCATCAGAACCCACAAAAGGCTGTGGCCACATAATTTTCAGACAAAGACAGGTTAGAGGGTCAGCACTAAAGGTCTGTTACACTGCTGGTTGAGAGTGGAGCACAGCCCCACAGCCTGGCCATGCAGAGCCAGCCCTAGGCCATGCCAGGCATATCCAGCCCCAGACAGGCCACACTAGAGGCAATAGCAGCAACTTCTGGAACTCAGCTCATGGATTGGTAAGGAGGTTTAGAATCTGGCCAGGGAGAGATAGTAGGGGTCTCTGCTGGCACTAAACATAGAACTGTGTTGTGTTACTGGTGCTCGGGAACCAGGAAGCAGTCTTGAGTGGCAATGGTCAAGGTGGGCGAAGGGCACAAGCATGTCTAAGCTTGCAACCACAGTGAACCAGATTTCTGTTCCCAAGTTAAAGAACAAATTGGCCAAAGGTTTATCTATTTTATTGTTTTTTCATAAAACTTACTCTTAGTTTTATTTATTAATTTTATAGATTTCTTACTTTCAATTTTATTAATCTCATTTGATTTTTAGAATTTCTAATTTCTAATTTAATTGGGGATTTTCAATATGTTTTTTCAAGCTTTTTTAGTTGCATACCCAATTCATTAATCTCCTCTTTCTCTATTTTATTCATATAAGCATTTAGAGATGTAAAATTTCCTGTAATAACTTCTTTGGCTGAATCCCAAAAGTTTTAGTATATTGTATCATTGTTGTCATTCTCTTTGATAAAGTTATTGATTGTTTCTATTAGCAGCTAGGTGCCCAGGTCTAGAGTAAAAAAGTCTCATCTTCCTGAGTTCTAGTCTAGCCCCAGATATTTACTAACTGTATGACACTGAGCAAGTCATTTAGCACTGTTTGCCTCAGTTTTTCATGTATAAAATGAACTGAAGAAGGAAATGGCAAACTTCTCCAAGTATCTTTACCAAGAAATTCCCAAATGAGGTCACAGTCAGATATGACTGAAATGAATGAACAACAGCAAGATTCAGCAAGTCCCTACTATATGGAACGAATTGGGGAAACGAAGACAAAAAAAAAACCCAAAAAACAAACAAACAAAAATGAAATACCCTCTTCTCTCAAGGAGATAGCATTCACTTTGAAAAGCAATGTGTACATACATATGAAACAAACGCAAAATAATGTTGCAATGCAACAGAGGGTGTGCATATAAGAGGACCAGAAATGACCTCCTGTACAAACCAAAATGTCTGAGCCTAGTTGTGAATGAAGACAGTTGGAAGTAAGGAAGTAGAATTTTCCAAGCATGGGTGATGAAGTGACATGTTTGAAAAAAAGTATATAGGCTAATAAGCCTAGACATTAGAGTTTTTAGAGAGCTGTAATATATATGGAGCCCAGACAGAGACTAAATTGTGAAAAAGTTTTTAATGTCATGGGTAACAGTGAAATCTGCACTTTAGGAAATTAACTATGAATACTATGAAAAGGAAAAATCTGGATGGGGAGAGGCTTGATACAAGGAGGCCAATTCAGAAGCTCATATTATAGTCTAAGCAAGAGGTGATAAGAATCTGAATTAATATAGTATGTATTTTAAATAGAAGATTTGGGGTTCTTTTGAGACATAAAAAAAGATTTGACAGCTGATTGAAAATGTGAGATCAGAAGACAATGCTGATGTGAAGGAGGTGTCCTTGAAAACAACACCATATTCAGAAATATAGATTGGGAGTGGGAGGTTTAAAGATATCATTTTTCATATTACCTTTGAGATGCCTACAGAACATTTTAAAATATTCACCAGGAAGTTGGTAACACAGGACTGAAATTAAAATGAAAGCCTAGGAAAAAATATATAGAGCTGGAAGTCATCTAATGACCACTAAATCCATGGGAGTTGATGTCACCAAGTGAGAGTGGAGATAGAAAAACAAAAGGCTCAGGGTAAAGCCTTGGGATATATGTGCAGTTAGTGTACATGAAACACATTTTAAAAACTGAAAGAAATTGATGAGGTAGAGTCACAGAAGTTAGAGGAAAACCAAGAGAGAGCATTGTAACAAAAGCCCAGAAAAAACAGAGCATATAGAAAATAAAATAATAAATAATATTAAATGTTGTAGAGAAGTCAAGAAAGAGGAGAACTAAGAAAAGCCCATAAAATATGACAGGATAACTGAACTTTTAAGAGAGCAGTTTCAGTTGAGCAAAAAAAAGATGCCAAGATGAGGCCCAGAAATATTATACAGTTGAGTGGTGCTTTTGCTGCTTTCCAGCATATATAATCTTTAAATCACATTTCTAGAAACATGAAAAGAGAATAAATTGTAAAGTCAAGTAGATTATCTTTAAGAGTTAACCCTTGGGGCACCTAGGTGGTTTAGTGAATAGAGCACCGGCCCTGGAGTCAGGAGTACCTGAGTTCAAATCCAGCCTCAGACACTTAACACTTCCTAGCTATGTGACCCTGGGCAAGTCACTTAACCCCAATTGCCTAACTAAAAAAATAAAGAAATAAACAAACAAACAAACAAATAAATAAATAAATAAAAAGAGTTAACCCTTGTACATATACAAATGTAAAAAGGCTAATTAGAACAATCAGTGGACCAATGAAGCCTTTCAAGATTTAAAAAAAAAAATTGAAGGAAGATCTACAGGAAGGAAAATTACTTGGAGAATGCTAGACAATGGAGCACTGGGACAAGTCACAGGGGTCTCTTATTATGCTATACTAGAAGCCCAGAGTAAAGCAGTGGACTACATACAGCCCAGTGTGCTTAATAAGGAGGAATCCTCACCAGAGTTATTTGCTTCCCAGCCATAGATATATAGAAAATAAAAACTCATTATTTCCTACCTCAGAAGAATAAGAGGAGATGATGGATCTTAGAAAGAGATACCATTATTATTAGAGATAGGAAGATCAAAACATGAAAAGTCAGAAGATATACAGGAAAATGTGCTTCATGTAAATTAAAACATTCTAGATGTTGTGAACAACAGACATGAGTAGAAACTGATAGCTTTAGACTTGAACAGGAACACAAAGAGTAAAGATAACAGGAAAGGGTAAGGGGTACTATTTTGATTCTTTTATTTTATTTTATTTTAATTAAAGAGAACTATACATGACCTTGAAAGAACAACTGGTCAAATTGAATCCCTTTGAGACCAGTCAGAGAAATGCAGATGGCATTACCATTGGGGATGGCCCTAGTTTGTTCTCTCCCTTTGTCACTAGTATTGTGAATAAGAAAATTCCTGAATATCAGTGTCATTCTGGGGTCATAGCTTATGTCCCCTCAGGATACCATGCATAGCATGCCTCAGAATTGGAGAATCAAAAATGATGAAAATTGTGGTCAGACTCAGTCTAGATATTTCTATCTGGATTGTATTATCTGATTTTATTCCTTATTCTCCATCACTCAGAAAGTGTGGCTAGTGATGGGTTCCATAGGCAACATTATACATGAATGTTTTTTAAGGAAAGTTCCGTTGTTGGAGAGACAATGTTGCACAGCAACAATTATGGTTGACTTTGTGCCTGTAGAGCCCTGGATTTGAACCTTGTTCCTGATATTTTCTAGGTGGAGAACCAAGGGCAAATGCTTAACTTTTTTTTGAGCCTTAGTTTTCTCATCTCCAAAATGGCAGTAATAATAGCTAGTAGTCCAGACCTCACAGGGTTATAAGACTCAAATGAAATTGTGTGTTTCATATTTTGTAAACCTTAAACTACCATAAATATCAGCTATAATTATTTCACCAATATATCATATTTTTGCCATTTCTCCTCAGAGCCTTTTCCTACACTGTTCAGGCTTGGGGGGTGGGGAGGTGAGAAATGTCTCTTCCTCCCCCTCTATGTTTTTAGTCTATTCCTTTTTTCAGGGCCTATTTAAGTTCCCATATCTTCCATGAAACCTACACAGACAACATCATTTCCCTCTGATTGCTCTAATATCTCAACTCCTTAAGCACTTTTACTTTCATGTCACTTCATTGCCCCTTACTATTTATCAAGTTTTGCTGTTATTTGTGGTGTTAGGTATAAGACCCATCTCCTTAATATGTTCACAAACACTTTAAAGTGAAAGACAAAATATTATTTCTTGCAAAGTGAAATACAATTATCCACTACGAACAAATTTGCACCTTCGTGGCCAATAGTACTCCTTGAAAAGATTGAAAGAGGGCCAGATAAATAACGTACCTTGTTCTAAATTAATATTTCTTGAATTGGATATTTCTAGTATTAAGCCCATTATCTTGAAGTTAAGGGTGTTTGAGATAATGCCACCAACAAGTAGAAGGCTCAAACACCTTAAATTCTAGATATTGGAACCTGATCTACTTTGACCTTTCATAATGACCTAGCAAGAATTCCTGGTCATCTAACCCACTATTTTCTACCATTGGACACCTTTCTAATATTTTCCAATTTTGTTGAATAACAAATTCTGCCTCTGCTTAATAAATAAACTCAATACACAGCCTATAACATTACATGAAAGTTATGCAGGAATGGAGTTTTAGGGTAGTTATGGAGGACAGTCTCAAGTAGAGTTAAATATAAACAAGAATTCAAGTAAACCACAATTAGGTTTGGTGCTGTTTATTTGTATTTTCCTTTAAAGCTCAGCTTGAGGACTACCTCTGTACATCCTATATAAACCTTTTCTTGATCCACTTATTTGAGAGATTCTTTATAAAAAAAATTTTGTTACAATTGTCTATCATCTATCTATCTATCATCTACTACATATATCAATGTACACACATATGTATATAGGTACAATATAAATGCATGCATAATGCATATATATGTTTATATATATATATATGTATGTATGTGTATATATTTCTTTGTAAATATTGTCTCCTGTGATAGAACACAAGATCCTTAAGGGCAGAATTTTTTTATCCTCAGTCCCTAATACAGTCCCTAAAACAAAGTCAATATTTAATAAATGTTTATTGATTAATAGGCTTAACAGTTTTTGAAGACTTAGCACTCTGTCTACTGTATCCAGTCATCATGTTCTCTGCATTGTCATAATGTATGTATGACACTAAAGAATATACTTATTCTAAAGAGTTCAACTTTTTAAATTAAATATTGATTAAACACTTTTACTCACTTTTATGGTCCTACCTTAACTCAGAAACTGATTAATCAGATTAAGATTGTTTGTTTCATAGTGTTAACTTCCTGCATACCTTTTGGGTTAACCACAGCCTTTCCAAGAAAACTAAAGAAGAAAGGAAAGAAAATTCCAGTCAAATTTCTTATGTGCTACTACCTTCAGTAAAGCAAAAACTAAATTAAAGAACCAAGCTATATATACTAGTTGACATGGGAATTGGACATTGGATTTGGAGTCAGGAATATTTATTTTTTTTGTGAGCAATGAGGATTAAGTGACTTGTCCAGGGTCACACAGCTAGTGTCTAGTGGCAGAGGCCAGATTTGAGCTCAGGGCCTCCTGAATCCAGGGCTGGTGCTTTATTGACTGTACCATCTAGCTGCCCCTTAGGAATACTTAATTTTCAATCACACACTTAATACCTGTGTGATTTTGGTCAAGTTATTTAACTTCTTTGTCTCAGCTTTGTCATTTGTAAAATAAGAATAATAATAGCATCAACTTCACAGGGTTTTTAGGAAGATTTAATGTTACAATACATGGCAAGATTTCTTTAGACTTTAAAGTGTTATTTGTGTTGGCATTATTAATTATCATCATCATCGTTACTATCACTATTATCTTTTTGTATTTTCCATTTGAAATTGATATTTTATCTGCTACACTCTTGAATTCTTTAATTGGGATGAAATGAGTTTATTCATTCTGTGACTTTATGTTGAGAGTCCCTCCACATTTTTTTCCCTGGCTGGGTGGCCTAAATAGCATGGCAAATGAAATAGTGCTTTCACTGAATATAGATATGGAGAAACATGTTATCTCCAGCTAGAACTTCACCCTACCCTGGAGCTCAAACTATCTTGAGAGATGACTGATGTGATGAACACAAGGCAGGGGCCAGAAATGTGTTGATGACTAAAAATGGTTGCCATGTGGAAAGGTTAGAGGAATAAGAATTATTTCCCTAGAGAAGTGGAGAAAAAGAGAACTGTTTAAGAATTGGCTTGAAGTACATGAAGGGTAATTACATAGAGGATGGTTCCTATCTTTCATCTCTTATTAGGACATAAAAAAGATAGAGAAATGAAATTTCATTTAAATATAATATAATTCAAGTAACAATGAACTCAATTCTCCAAGTTCCAGGGACAAGCCAAGGAGTACAAAAAGTTGTCCAGAGAATGTGATGACCTCTATATAGAACCCATTTCTTACATTTCTAAAACCTTTCTGAGGAAGATATTTATTGTTATGTGTTCTAATCAGGTGAATTATTCCACAGAAAGAAATGGCATTGGTAGTTGATAAAGAAGTGTGTTTTTATTTTATTTTATTTAGTAAATGCATCATTTTAAGTTTTCACATAGGCATTTTAAAAGAAAAAAATGTGAAAATAATGAGTAAAAAAGTTATTCACTTACCAAAGCAATTAAAATTGTCCTTTTTATATTGCCCTGATTGAAATAAGTGTTGTCTTTAAAAGATATTAATAAAATGGTAGACCATTATAAAATATTCCATTTTGTATGACAAAAATATTATAAAATCACTTTACTATTTCCTATTTAGTATTACCAATAATGTTACTGAATAAAGGCATTGCTTATAAGAACTTAAAAAGACATAGAAAAATACTTGAAATAAGACTTATGGTTTTAGATGTTTTTCAGGCATTTTTTTTCTTTAGGTATTTTTAATATCTGGTGCTGGGGCAGCTAGGTGGCACAGTGGATAGAGCACCGGTCCTGGAGTCAGGAGTACCTGAGTTCAAATCCGGCCTCGGACACTTAACACTAGTTGTGTGACCCTGGGCAAGTCACTTAACCCCAATTGCCTCACTAAAAAACAAAACAAACAAACAAAAATCTGGTGCTATGCCTCCCAAAGATATGCTAGATTATTTGTTAAATCTCCTATACTTTATGAACTTGTCACTTCACAAAACTCACATGTCCACAATTCCATGGAATTGTTTTAAATTATATTTATAATTCTGTCTGATTTTTTATGTTTTGAAACAGTTAAATTTCTAATGGTATATCATTAAAAGTAACTGGGTTGGGGCAGCTAGATGGCACAGTGGAAAAGGCACTGGCCTTGGATTCAGGAGTACCTGAGTTCAAATCTGGCTTCAGACACTTGACACTTATTAGCTGTATGACCCTGGGCAAGTCACTTAACCCCCATTGCCCCGCCAAAAAAAAAGAAAAAAAGAGTAAGTGGGTTATTTTAATGGAAGGGACATCATTTGAAAGGACATATACCACATTCCTTTTACTCTTCCATTCTGTTTTCTAAAACAATATCTTGCTAATAAATATATTCTCTTCACTTCTTGCCTTAGCCATATAATCATGAAAATTTTTTTTTTTAATATGAGGGACTAAGGTAGTTTAAGCCTTTTCCCCTTTCATTTTCTAAATTGAAAGCACTGAAATTGTTGACTATATTGACTAGGTAGTTTATTGAATCACTACATTTTCTTTGGTGTAAATGATGGTAATGTAGAAAATGGCTATTATCCCACCTCTAGCACAATTGCTTTAAAGTAAATACTATGGTAATTCACAGATTCAGAGAATTTCAGAATTGAAAATTACCTCAGATCTCACCTGATATGACCCACACATGAATGATATCCCTTTCTACAACATCCCTGACAAGTGGTCATCCATCCTTTGCTCTAGGGGAAATGGAACCTTCAAATTCCCTCTATTCCATTTGGGGATAGTACTATTAGCAAGGATTTCCCTATATCATGGCTAAATGTCTATCCATTACTCCTACTTGTGTCCTCTGAAGCCAAGCAAAAAAGTCCAATGCCTCTTCCACATGACAACCCTCCAAATCTTTCAAGATGGCCATCATTACTTGGCCAAGCATTCCCTTCTTTGGGCTAAGCATTCCCATTTTCATCAACCAATTTTTCAATATTGAGGTACCACTCAATCCCGGTTTCTTCCTTTGCATGTTGTGTAGCTTATCAATGGCCTTTCTTAATTGTTGTGCCCATAACCGAATAGAATGCTACAAATATAGATTATTTCATTGGTGTATAATATGAGTAAAAACTCCAGTATTCTTTGCTTGATGGAGTCTAAGATCAACTGACATTTTTGGCTACTGCATCAAAATGTTGACTCATATTGAGCATGTGGTTTATTACAGCACATAAATCTTTTTTTTTCACCCCCTCCAGATTGAATTCTGGGCAAATGGCTGCTTCCAGAATGCCTATCCTTAAATGAAAAGTATCAATTTGAACAGCCCTCTCCCATGCAAATGAAGCATGTTATACTGCAGCAATCTCTCATCAGGATAGGTTTTCAACAGACTGTAGCTAGTTTACCTTTTCTGGTGGATTGCTGCCATATAGGGTCAAATTCTATTCAGAGAGAAGTTCCCTGGATGTCTGCAGTAAACTGGACCCCTTGAGATTTCTTAGAGTATATCACACATCTACCAAACTGGTAATTAACATTCTTTGAAAACCAATATGTGGGGTGGAGCCAAGATGGCAGAAGAAACGCTGTAACTTTTCCAGCTACAGAAAACCTGTCCACATGCCTCTAAAAATAATTCCATAAGCCAAATCTTGGAGAAGCATAACCCACATAAGAACAGAGTGAGACTCTTTTCCAGCCAAACATGGCTTAATTAGGTGGCTAGGATCACCTGCTATTTGGGCTGAGAGAGGAGCACAGCGTGCAGAAAAGGACAAGCCTCAAGCAGGCAGTGCTTCCAGAGGCTTGGAATCTTCAGCTGCTTCTTCTGAAGCTCGTCTCATGGACCAGTGAGGGGGACCAGTAGTAAGGGGAAATAGCTGTGGTCTCTTATAGAACTGGGGCAGGGCATCCACATCCTGAACCAGCAAGCAAACTTTAGGGACAGCCACGCAGTGGGGAAGGCAAACAGACATGCCAAGCTTATGACCATGGAGAATCAGATTTCTTTTTTGCAACATAAATATTTTATTATTTTCCAGTTACATTTAGAGATAGTTTTTAACATTTGTTTTTATAATTTTTTCTAGTTTCAAATTTTTCTCCCTCCCTCCCCTCCCCAAGACATCAAGTAATCTGATATAGATTATATATGTACAATCACAATAAACATATTTATGCCTTAGATATTTTATGGGAGAATAATCAGAACAGAAATGAAAAACTTCAAAAATGAACAACAACAACAACAACAAGAGAAACAATAGAAGTAGTATGGTTTGATCTGTATCAAGATTCAACAGTTCTTATTTTCTTTTTTTTTCTGGATTTGGAGAGCATTTTCCATCATGAGTCCTTTGGAACTATCTTGGACAACTCTATTGCATAGAAGAGTCAAGTCTATCACCGCTGTGTACAAAGTTTTCCTGGTTCTGCTCATCTCACTCATCATCAGTCAATACAAGTCATTCCAGGTTTCATTGAAATACACCTGCTCATCCTTTCTTACAGCAGAATAGAATTCCATTACATTCATATACCACAACTTGTTCAGCCATTCCCCAATTGATGGGCAAACCCTCAAATGTCAATTCCTTGCCACCACAAAAAGAGATGATATAAATATTTTTGTACATGTGGGTCCTTTTCCCTTTTTTAGGATCTCTTTGGGGAAAAGACCTAATAGTGGTATTTTATACAGCTAGAAAAAATAATAACAAAATTAATCTGGAAAAACAAAAAATCAAGAATATCCAGGGAAATAATGAAAAAAAATTCACAGGAAGGTGGGTTAGTGGTACCAAACCTGGAGCTCTACTATAAAGCGGCAATCATCAAAACTATCTGGTACTGACTAAAAAATAGAGTGTTAGATCAATGGAATAGGCTAGGCTCAGGAAATGCAGTAGTAAATGACACTTGTAATGTAGTGTTTGATAAACCCAAAGACTCCAGCTTCTGGGATAGGAACTCAGTATTTGACAAAAACTGCTGGGAAAACTGGCAGATAGTATGGCAAAAATTAGGCATAGACCAACATCTGACACCTTATACTAAAATAAGGTCAAAATGGATACATGATTTAGACATAAGAGGTGATACCATAGGTAAATTAGGAGATAAAGGAATAGTCTACCTATCAGATTGTTGGAAAGGAAAACAGTTTTTGACCAAACAAGAGATAGAGTATATTATAAAATGCAAAGTGGATGATTTTGATTATATTAAATTAAAAAATTTTTGTACAAACAGAAGCAATGCATCCAAAATTAGAAGGGAGGCAGAAAGCTGGGAAACAATTTTGAGGCCAGTACTTCTGATAAAGGCCTCATCTCTAAAATATATAGGGAACTAAATCAAATTTATAAGAACCCAAGTCATTCCCCAATTGAGAAATGGTCAAAGGATATGAACAGGCAGTTTTCTGATGAAGAAACCAAAGCTATCTATTCCCATATGAAAAAATGCTCTAAATCTCTAATGATTAGAGAGATGCAAATTAAAACAACTCTGAGGTACCACCTGACACCTATCAGATTGGCTAAAATGACAAAAAAGGAAGATAATAAATGTTGGAGAAGCTGTGGGAAAATTGGAACACTAATTCATTGTTGGTGGAGCTGTGAACTGATCCAAGCATTCTGGAGAGCAATTTGGAATTATGCCCAAAGGGCAATAAAGCTGTGCATACCCTTTGACCCAGCAATTCCACTTTTAGGTCTTTTTCCCAAAGAAATCATGGAAAGGGGAAAGGGACCCACATGTACAAAAATATTTATAGCTGCTCTTTACATGGTAGCAAGGAATTGGAAGTTGAGGGGGTGCCCATCAATTGGGGAATGGCTGGACAAGTTGTGGTATATGAATACAATGGAATACTATTGTGCTGTAAGAAATGATGAGCAGGAGGAGTTCAGAGAAACCTGGAGGGTCTTATGTGAGCTGATGATGAGTGAGATGAGTAGAACCAGAAGAACATTGTACACAGTATCATCAACATTGAGTGTTGACCTGCTGTGATGGACTATATTCTTCTCACCAATGCAATGGTACAGAAGAGTTCCAGGGAACTCATGATAGAGGAGGACCTCCAAATCCAAGAAAAAAAAAAAAAAGAACTGTGGAGTATATATGCTGATTGAACCATACTATTTCTTTTGTTTTGGGTGCTGTTGTTTTTTTTTCTATTTTGAGGTTTTGCATTACTGCCCTGATTTTTTCTCTTATAACAGGACTAATGCAGAAATAGGATTAATGTTATTATGGATATATATATGTGTGTGTGTGTATATATATACATATATAGATATATAGATATGTATATAGATATATAGATATAACCTATATCAGATTGCCTGCTGTCTAGGGGAGGAGGGAGGGAGGGGAGGGAGGGAGAAAAATCTGAAATTGTATGGCTTGTATGGATGGGAGTTGAGAGCTATCTTTGTATGTAACGGAAAAAATAAAATACCTTATATGTAAAAAAAAAATTAAAAAAAAAAGAATCCCTGCCTTAAAAAAAAAAGTAAATCCTGGTATCCTCATCTGAAAGTTTGTTTTATTAAGAGAACACTGAGAAATATCTGAATTCTCTTTACTGTAGTCTTAAGAGAAAGGAACAAGGCAAAAGGGAAGGTGATTCAACAAAAATTGCAGCATTTCAGTGTAATCAGCTGCTCTTTATAAATAATGGATATATGCTTGAATTATAAAACTTTGATAAATGTTATAAATGGGGAAATTATCATAATATCTTGAACTAGTAAAATTTCCAATAATCAAATTAACAAACAAACTAACAAAAAATAACATTAGAGATCATAGGAATAAGTGGAGCTTTCCTTTAAATAATAAGTATCTACTTAGGGGGCAGCTAGGTGGCACAGTGGATAAAGCACTGGCCTTAGATTCAGGAGTACCTGAGTTCAAATCTGGCCTCAGATACTTGACAATTACTAGCTGTGTGACCTTGGGAAAGTCACTTAACCCCCATTGTACTCCCCCACAAAAAAATAAGTATCTACCTAAAACCATAAGTAAACAGTATATGTAATGGTGATAAGTTAGATGCATTTGCAATAAGATCAGGGATGAAACAGGGAATGTCCATTATCACCTCTATTATTTAACATTTAATATTGTACTAAAAATGTTAGCTTTAGCAATCAGAGAAGAAAAAGGAATTAAAGTAATTAGAATAGGCAAGGTAGAAGCAAACTTTCCCTCTTTGCAGATGCTATGATGGTATACTTAGAGAATCCTAAAGAATCAACTAAAAAACTGCTTGAAAAAATTAACAACTTTAGCAAAGTTGCAGGATATAAAATAAACCCACAGAGGGGCAAAAGAAGGAATGGGAGAGTGGGGGAGGGGACAGACAGAAGCAAATCCCTTTTGAAGAGTGATAGGATGAAAGAAGATGGATAATAAAATAAATACGATGGGGAAGGGAATAGGATGGAAGGGAAACAGTTAACAATAGTAATCATGAAAAAGAGAAAAGGGAGGAAATTTTACAAAAATATTTCTAGCAACTCTTGATGGAGGCTAAGAATTGAGAATCAATGGAATGTCCATCAATTGAGGAATGATGGAAAAAGCTGTGTTATATAATTGTAGTGGAATGGTCTTGTGTTTGAGAAATGACAAACAGGATGATCCCCCAAAAAACTTGGAAAGACTAATGAACATCGATGTATAGTGAAGTGAGCAGAGCTAGGAGGACAGTGTGTATAGTGACAGACATCAGTATTATTCAATGAGCAATTGTGAATGACTTAACTACTCTCAGCAGTGCAATGATCCAAGACAATCCCAAGGAACTAATGAGGAAGCTTACTATAGAAAGAACTGATAAAAAGAACACATGTGGATTGTACATATATAACCTGATTGTGATCTTGTGGAGGGGGAAGGAAAGGGAGGGAGGGAGAAAAATTTGGCACTCTAAATCTTATGGAAATGAATGTTGAATACTACCCTTACATGTAACTGGAAAATAAAATAAATGTTTGTAGCTAAAAAAATAATTAATTACTTGATTTAAAAAAATAAATAAATAAAATAAAATAAACCCATACCAACCAGACCACCTAAAAATCAAATTTTAGTGATAGAAATAAAAATAACAGAATTCATCTAGAAGAACCAAAGATTCTTCCAATACCAAGGGAACTAATGAAAAGAAATACACAGGAAGGTGGGCTAGCCCTAGCAAATCTGAAGCTATACTATGTAGTGGCAGTCATCAAAATTATTTGGTGCTGGCTAAGAAATAGAGTGGAGGATCAATGGAATAGGTTAGACACAGAAAACACAGTAGTAAATGATTATTGTAATCTATTGTTTGATAAACCCAAAGATTCCAACTTCTGGGATAAAAACTCAGTATTTTACAAAAGCAGCTGGGAAAACTGGAAGATAGTACGGCAGAAACTAGGCATAGACTAACATCTTACAACTTATACTAAAATAAGGTCAAAAGGGGTATATGATTTAGACATAATAGGTGATACCATAAGCAAATTATGAAAGGAAGAAATAGTTTACCTCTCAGATCTATGGAGAGAAGAAGAATTTATGATCAAGCAAGAGACAGAGAATATTACAAAATGCAAAATGTAATATTTTGATTACATTACATTAAAAAAGGTTTTGTATAAAGAGAAGCAAAATTAGAAGGGAGGCAGAAAGCTAGGAAACAATTTTTACAGCCACTGTTTCTGATAAAGGCATAATTTGTAAAATATATAGGAAACTAAATCAAATTTATAGATTGCAAGTCATTCCCCAATTGAGAGCCGGTCAAAAGATATGAACAGGAAGTTTTCAGATGAAGAAACCAAAGCTGTCTGTTGCCATATGAAAAAATGCTCTAAATTACAGTTGACTAAATTAAAACAACTCTGAAGTACCACCTCACACCTATCAGATAGGTTAGTATGACAAAAAAGGAAAATAAATGTTGGAGAAGCTGTGGAAAAAATTGGAACACTAATGCATTATTGGTGGATCTGTGAACTGATCCAACCATTTTGGAAAGCAATTCAGAACTATGCCCAAAGGGCTATAAAACTGTGCTTCCCCTTTGACCCAACAATACCATTATTAGTCTTTATCCCAAAGAGATGATAAAAAAAGGAAAAGGACTCACATGTATGAAAATATCTATAACTGCCTGTGTTTGTGGTGGCAAAGAATTGGAGATTGAGGGGATGCCCATCAATTGGGGAATGGCTAAACAAGTTGTGGTATATGAATGTAATGGTATACTGCTGTGATTTAAGAAAAAGGAGCAGATGGATTTCACAGAAATCTTTAAGGACTTGCATGAACTGATGCTGATTGAGATGAGTAGAACCAGGAGAACATTGTACACAGTATCAACAATGTTGTGTGATCATCAACTGTGGTAGACAACTCTTTTCAGCAATACAGTGGTTCAAGATAATTTCAAAGGAGTCATAATGGAAAATTTTCTCCATATCCAGAACGAACTGTGGAAACTTGAAGCGAATTGAACCATACTGGTTCTATTTTTTTTCTTTTTTATGGTTTTTCCCTCTTGTTCTGATTCTTCCATCACAACATGACTAATGCAGAAATATGTTTAATGTGATTGTACATATATGACCTTTATCTGATTGCCTGCTCTCTTGGGAAGGAAGGGAGGGAGGGAGAAAAATTTGGAACTAGAAATCTTATAAAAACAAATTTTGAAAACTATGTCTACATGTAACTAGAAAATAATAAAATATGTTTATGATTAAAAGGAAGAAGAATATGAACCCTTCTACAAGACAATAGTGATCTGGTGTTTTCAGATTTCTTACATTAAAATTAATATTCATACTACTATAAGATTGGTGATGATGTTATTGAGACCACCATGACAGTCTCCCCTTAAATGAGACTGTGGCTTATAGAATCTAGACCTGGAAAAATCCTTGTCATAATCTTTTTGACATTGTGACTGTGTATTTCCAAATCATACCTTTCCACCAGTTAGCTTGTTATTATTCCTGTACCTGTACATCCTAAAAAATCTTCTGTATGCCTTTAACACTGACATGTAAAATGGCCAGCTCCTGGTGTATCTGAAAGAGTATCCTCCTTTCAGAAAGACACTTTGAAGCATACCCTCCCTTCTGCCAGAAGCACACCTTTGCAATAACCAGATCCCCATTATTTAACATATTATTCCCAGCATCTCAACTCATTAACAGGTTATTTTCCCTTTGACATAAACCACATCCCAAGACAAGGATTTAACTATTGTCAACTGCACATATGCTAAAGGTGTATGCCAGGTGACCTTAATCATTGAGAGAAAGAGTCACTAGAAGAACCCTACATCCTTGCAAGAGGGTCTCTCTTATGGCAGATGAGGAGATATTTAGGTTCTCTTCAAATTGTTCTAGTCTCCACCAATAGGATTCCTTCAAGTGTGGGTGGCCCCTGGAACCTAGTTCTATTTGGCATCTAACAATAGGATTCATCTTTACAGAGAAATGTTTACTCAAAAATATAATCACAAAATCTATTAACTTACTCCCCAACATGGCTGAGGCATAATTTTCCTCCCTGTTTGCATCACCCCAGTCTCTGGGAAGGAGAAGTAGATTAGGTTCAGTTAGTTCAGTTCTTATAGAATACATAATCTTAGTTGCAAGTCCAAAGCTTCCCATGAGATAAGTCCCTCACCATGGACACTGGTTGACCATTAGAGTATTCTTATTGTTATTATTCTTATTATTAGCCATTAGCAGCTAGGTCACTCAAGTGCTAGTCCTAGAATCAAAAATAACTGAGTTCAAATCTAAATTTAGATACTTTCTATTTGTGTGACCCTGAGTAAGTCAGTTAACTTTGTTTCAGTTTCTTCATCTGTAAAATGGGGATGATAATAGCATCTAAGTTTGTTGTGAGGATAAAATATTTACAAAGCCTTAGCATAGTTGCTGGCACATAGGAGGCACTATATAAATATAAGTTATTATTATTATTATTATTATTAATTACTTGAAATTGACAATTATAATTTATATAGGACTTCAAGGTTGACAAAAATCCTTTTAATATATTAGTTCATTTGATTTTCAAATTAGTCTTGTGAGGAAGTTATTATAGGTATTATTATTTAGATATTACCAATAAAGGAAATTAATATCAGAGAGGTTGTGACTTGCAACTAGTACATTTCAGAGTCAGGAATAGATCCCATATTTTGCCTGACCCCAGATCTAGTAGACTTATGAATACATTTTGTTGAAATATTCATTTTAAATTTGAATTAGTCAGGCAGTACAATTAGAGAACTACATCATAGACTCATAGTAACTCTATAGAGTTATCATGAGATATAAATGAGCCTTGGAAGACTACATAGTATTACCACAGAATATGATCTCAAACTGTGTCATCCAAAATATCCCCAATATTATAGAGTTCAAATGGATTGTATTGCACTGAGGTAGAATAATTGATAGCTTTACCATGCCACAGAATACATCAATGAATTTGACATTACTTAACAATGCCTAATGATGCAGAAAAGGAGTGTTTTAAATTACCACAGAAGTTCATTAATTGTCTTAGCTAATGAGAGGAGAAGAATTGAGAGAGAAGAATTGAGTGATATTATTATAGCATTTGTGGTGGGGCTTATATCAGAAACCCAGTTTGTTTCTGATTAGGGACCTCTGAATTACTTGCTTCACAATTGAAAGTCAGTTAATATAAATAAGATTTCTGGGAAGCTTGAGGATTGGATTGTATAATATAAATAACTGATTGCTAAAACTGTTTAAAATTTTCAAAGATGATAGATAGATAGAAGGATGGATAGATAAATAGATAGGTAGATAGGTAGAGAGATAGAGAGATAGATAGATAGACAGACAGACAGACAGACAGACAGACAGACAGACAGACAGACAGATAGATAGATAGATAGATAGATAGATAGATAGATAGATAGATAGATAGATAGATAGATAGAGGCTCATCAGAGCCTCACTGCAACCTCATAAGATAGAAATTGCTGGCCTTGTACTTCTTTTCTAGATGAGGCCCAAATAACTTAAGCTACCCATATGTTGTCACACAGCTGTTAAGTCCCAGGGTCAAGATCTGAACCCAGTTTTCTCTGGATATCAATACATTGTTTTTCTACTATGAATGTCAAAGATTCAGAACCAGGAGTAAGTCATAGTCTTTTTCACCAAAAGTGGTATTACAGGATGTGTAAACATATTGTAAAGTATGATTTCATTTTCAAGAGTCGATGTTGTTGATGTGAAAAATATTGATTTGAAATCAAGATGAAAACCATAAAAATAAATTACTGGGCTATTAGACACTTCAAAAACTAGGCTTCCTTCTCTTTTGAACTTTTTAAGGGAGCCTCCTATTGGCAGTACCTTTTTTTTAATTTGAATTTTATTTACTTGTTCCTTGTTAAGTTATTTTTGCTTAACTTTTAAATAGTTGCCTCATGGGCCTGATGTTTTAGTACTCTGAAAGCTCATTCCCCACCCTCGCTATACTTTTTTAGTGATAGTTTCCTAAAATGATATATGAAACCTACTTTAAGGTTTGCAAGATGCTTTGCAAATATTATGCCATTTTATCCACATAGCAACTCTAGAAGGTAAGTTCTATTATTAATTATTTTTGAGAGATGTGGATGATGAAGCAGTCATAAGTTAAGTCCCTTGCCTTGGCTTACACAGCTAGTAAGTGTTTAAGGACAAAGTTGAACTCAGGTCTTCCATAATCTGGATCCAGCATTCTATCCGCTCTCACTTAGCTCCCTAAAATGATAAAAGTGATATAAGAAATAAGTTTAGTACTTGAACATGTATGTTGTACCAAGAATGGTAATTAGATGCTATACGGACAAAGTAGAGGATTCAAAACTTAAGTTATGGTTTTCAAGAAAACTTGTTAGCCATTTAAGCCATTTTCCCAAGTGTAAATTCAGAGAAAAGCCAATTTTCTTTCCCTGTTTCTAATCTCAGGTTTAGATAGTAAAATTGAATTACCCCAAACTGTTTGTAAGCCATTGGCATATTTTTTCTCCTCCTTTCCTAACTACACATTTCATACCTACCCTTTAGAGTTGATCCTGAACAAAAACTAATGGGCTTCTTATTCAATATTGCAGTGTTTCAGGTAACAAATGCATGACAGCCATTTAGCCAATCCCTGAGCATCCAACCAGCGAGTGTGGCATTAATGATTTTGGAGAAAGTTAACTAAGTACATCTATCACTTTGTCATGTATGGTAAAAGAAAGCATCCATCAGAGGATAAGAGGGGAACAGCCTTTGTTTCCTTCTGCAGGTAGTGCTGAAATCTTTTACAAAAATCAATAGAACTGGAATGGTAAGCTGCATTTATGTTGATTAAATATAGCAGATGGGAAAAAAATGGAAGGAGGGAGGCTGGCAAAGTATCACCTAGAAGTATACAGAGGTCACTTGGCTAAGGTTAACCTGCTTTCTGAGAGGCTTTACAAAAGTCATTATCCTAGAAGAAGCAAGGTATGATACAGAGATGTCGAACATGAGTACTGTAGGGTGCATGTGTCCCATAACACTCCTGAATGCAACCTGAATTAGATTAAAACTTAACTGGGACATATTTAACAAAATAAATAAAAATGCAATAAAACAAAAGTCAATATACATCCCTCATAGATCTTTGGTATAATTTAGTGGCCCCTATTTCTATTTGAGTTTGCCCCCATTGGTGTACTGGACAAAGAATTGGATTTTGAGTCTGAATGATTTAAGGTTTGAATCCTATGTCAGATAATTATTTCTATTTGACTGTGGTGTAACCATTTTGAGCCTCAGTTTTCCTCCAACCTGTCAACCTATGGTGCTGTGATATTATAGAGTAAGTCTCAAAGGCCAAGTATTTCAAATTACTCTTAAAGTTAGGAGAAATGGGCCATTTCTTCTGTCAAAATGAAATTACATTGGATAATCTAGTCATTAATTCCTTTATAATTGAGTTCTGTTCTTGCTCTTACTTCTTATTAAAAATGATTTTTATTTATTTAAATATACATATTCTAAGACACAATACTAGGAGATTCTATGGGGATTTGTGTCCTAATCTCTTTTTTTCTGTGCTTACTAAGTAGGATCCTTTTCCTTCATCTCTATCCTTTCACTTTTGGAACTCTTCATGTTGTACACTTTTCCATCTGGAATTGCCTTAGTGAGAGCAGATGGAGAAGGATGGGGGCTAATAAGATGAGAAGAAAAACTGATGAAGACAATGAATAGGGCCAGGCCTGGTAAACTGGTACCTTGAATAATGTGCGACTTCTGTAGGACTTAAAAATGGAAATCATTTTCAATCTTAGGCAGAAGTGAATTGAGTGCCAAAGAGGATAAAAGTCCTATATGACTATGATTCTATTAATAAACAAAGATTACCTTATGAGTTTTAAAATTTACCATTCAAGATTCTAAGTCACCAGTAATAGGATATTTAAACAATTTTCTTGCTCATGCATT
This sequence comes from Dromiciops gliroides, assembly GCF_019393635.1. Classification (NCBI taxonomy): domain Eukaryota; kingdom Metazoa; phylum Chordata; class Mammalia; order Microbiotheria; family Microbiotheriidae; genus Dromiciops; species Dromiciops gliroides. The sequence continues at coordinate 480,699,622 of NC_057862.1, read as the reverse complement.
GCTTGTATTATAATTAGAAACTAGATTATTAAGTTAAGAATTACAAAGTTTCATGACAGCTAGGTGTTGCAGTGGATAAAGCACCACCCCTGGATTCAGGAGGACCTGAGTTCAAATCTGGCCTCAGACACTTGAGACTTACTAGCTGTGTGACCCTGGGCAAGTCATTTAACACTCATTGCCCCTCAAAAAAAATAATTTAAAAAAATTACAATAATAATAAAAATAATAAAAAAAGAATTACAAACCTTCCACAGTTGCCTTCTTTATAATTCTCTAGGGGGCAGCTAGGTGGCACAGTGAATAAAGCACCGGCCCTGGATTCAGAAGGACCTGAGTTTAAATCCAGCCTCAGATATTTGACACTTACTAGCTATGTGACCCTGGGTAAATCACTTAACCCTCAATGCCCTGCAAAATAAATAAATTAAAAATTCTCTCATGAAAACATGACTTTATTTCCTTTCTCAACATGAGGGCTGACAAGTCTTGTCCCTATAGACAGCAGGCAGTTATCCTAATTCATACAGCCGGATGATTGTTAACCTAATTTCTCCCATGCTATTTCTAGGGGCAATTAACTAATTTACAGGCTCTAAGTTTGAATTTCCTCTCACAAACTTGTTTTCCTTTTGTTCAACCATTACTGAGTGTATCAGAAAAAGCATTTAACTATCCTGCTGTAAGACATCCTATTGGATACTTCTAGTAGCCTCTTTCAATGGCCTCTTAAACTCAATTTACCTTATTTCCAGTTGTTCCTCTGTTTTCTTTACTCCAGATAAACCAACCTTTAGTTTTCCCCTGTCTCTTTTGTCTATTTTCTCTTCCATTTATTTTAATACATTAACCCATTATTACAAATGTGACTTGTATTATTTGCTTTGTAATAACCTTCATTAGATATTCTTCCAGAAACTTACATTACAAACATCATCCTTCAACACAGTGTTATGAGAATTGACTATTTACCAGAAATCACTGGTTTTCGCTAATCTTACATAAGTCTTACATTCTATTTTCCCATTTTATTTTTATTCCAGTTATATGCATATAACCATGGCAAGATATTTCTTTTTTCTAGGATCCACAGTCATTGTTTATATTGGTTGGCACTTTATATGGAAAAATGCTTTAAGATTTCCATTATTTACACTTAAAAGTTATGTTACAAATAGTTTATGATCAAGAATTTCTTCTTCTCTTCAAGTGCTTCTCTTTCAGTAATTCAACAAAGCCTTATATATTGACTATGTACATTAAAATTATAACTTTTTGTTTTGCATAATAGTTCATAAAGAACTCTTTGTATATTACTTCACTTCATCATTGCAACAACCCTGTGAGGTATATAGTAAAATTAATTTTATCACTATTTTACATATGATGAGTTTGAGACTGAAAGGTTAAGTGACTTGCCTAAGGTTACACAGCTCACAAATTCCAGAGACTGAATTGGAACCTATCACTTTAGGTTCATTCAGAGAAGATCTGAGGATTTGTAAGGCTCTCCCATCTTTTTCGTCATGAGGAAATGTGAGTGTGGAATGTTACATATATTGTCAGGTACCTGATTTTTTAAAAGAAATCATCATAATGAATGGATGGAAGAAGAGAAAGGGACATATTTGAAAATAGAGGAGATTTAAAAGCACAAGTTATGAATATAAAAAAATAAAAATCAGTACAAAATAAAATGGGAATGTGTTACTTATTTTGCATTATAATAAATTGGATGTTTGTCCAAACTCCCTTCCCAAATTTTAAACTTCTTGAGGGAAAGTGCATTTAAACTTAATAAATGGTCAATAAACAATCATTGGATAAATTTTCACACATACAAATGATGATATAAATGGAAATCTAGACGAGTATAATTAGTTACTTATTTTGTTTCTTATTTATACTTGATATGTAATAAATAAGCATTGAATGAATACAAAAATTATTGATGGATAAGGACAAAAGTAAAATTTTGCCTGTTAATTTTGCTTCATATGGGGTATTTAAATAAGACATTAAGAAAAGAAGGGCTGATTGTTGTGAAAAAATGACTATTGTCTATTTCTTTTATAAGGAATAACACATTCTCCTGTCTCTTATCTTCTACAATACTTCTATATACAATCCCTATAATTGACCTTGAAATGATGGCTTCCCTTAAAATTGGTAACCATTTTTCAAAGGACTGTTCATATAATATGCATGCATATATTTATGAATATGTATATTGGCTACATATGTATATGTAGAGTGTAAATATATATATCCATAGCAAATATATAATATGTGTATATACATATTTATTCATCCATTCACCTATCTATCTATTTATATAATCTTTTTACCTAAGCTCATAAAAAGTTTACTTGTTTTGGCAATGAGATAAGAGAAGCAATCTCAATTTACCCTCATAATAACATTTTATTTTTGTATTTTAAGATTAATTAATTTTAACATTCTTTTAAAAAAATTTTGAGTTCTACATTCACTCCTTTCCTCCCATGCCTCCCTTACACATAAAGAAAAGAAATCTGATATTAATTATAGATATGAAATAGTGCAAAATATATTTCCATGTTAGCAAAAAAGAGCAACAAAAATAAAGTGAAAAAATGTTTGAATCTGCATTCAGTCTCCCTCAGTTCTTTCTTTGGAGGTGAATAGAATTTTTCATCTACTTCTTGTTTGTCCTTCATTCTCAAAGAGAACTATGACAGTTGTCCTGACTTGCACTAAATTAGACTTAAGTGAGGATGGGCTGTGAAAAATCAACAGCCTTACTTTCTCCTCCAGAGCCATCTGGTTCCAGTGGTAAGATTTGTTATCAGTATGAATGGAGATGGCCCCAGATGTTTAAGGCAATTGGGGTTAAGTGACTTGCTCAGGGCTAGACTGCTAGTAAATGTCTAAGGTGAGGTTTGAACTCAGGTCCTCTCAACATCTAAGCCATCTGTACCACCTGGCTGCCCCAGAATTTTTCATCATAATTTTTCATTATCTTAGACCATTGTATCCATCAGATTAGCTAAAATATTCACAATTAATCATCATATAATATTGGTGTTGTTGCATGCAATTTTCTCCTGGTTTTATCCACTTTAATTTTTATCAGTTCATTTAAGTTTTCTGAGGTTTGTTTTTTTTTCTGAAATCATCATGCTCATTATTTTTTAATTCTATCACGGTCACGTAAAATTGTTCAGCCATTGCTTAATTCATAGGCATTCCTTCGTTTTCTAATTCTTTCCCCTATTTAATAATATTTTATTTTTTCCAATTACATATAAATATAGTTTTCAACATTCATTTTATAAGATTTTGAGTTCTAAATTTTCTTCCTTCCTCTCTTTCCTCCCTACTCCCCAAGACAACAAGCAATCTCATATGTATTATATTTATGCAATCATGTTAAAACACGTTTCCACATTAGTCAGGTTATGAAAGAAGAATTAAAACACAAGGGGAAAACCATGAGAAAGAAAACAAACAAATAAACAAACAAACCATGAAAATTGTATGTTTTACTCTGCATTCATATTCCATGGTTCTTTCTTTGGATACAGATAGAATTTTCCATCACAAGTCTTTTGGAATTGTCTTGCATTATAATAACATTTTATAATATGATAACCTTGTTTCATTTAAACTCAAATAATTTTGTAAATTAATTAATAGGGCTTTATATTTGTCAAGGTAAATAAATAAGACAATTTCCTACTCACATTATTCCTAAAGAAATTAATTTCATAGACGTTTCTTCTTAAAAGGTAGAAAGAAATTCTGGGGCTTAGGATAAGCAGTGTTCTAAAAAGACACTGTAAATTAAAGCCAAAATGGTTAGCTATATAATGAAGACAGCATGGCATATATCAAAACACACACACACACACACAAACAAAAACAAGTTCCAAGTTTATACAAGACGGTCCCAGAATTATTAACAGAATGCCCCCATCTGGATTACCAGCTGTTTTCACATGGACCCATTTTCAAACTTGGCAGCTGTGTGAACAAGTTAACAAACAAACAAATAAATTTTTTAAAAACCCTTTGAATTCTCATTTCTCTTTCCTTCTTCACTGAAAAATGGCAAATCTTCTGGTTGCTATGTGAGCTGCAAAGATTTGGGAACATAATAAATGCATCTCCAAGGTTTCCAAGATGTCTGTGATAATCCCAAAGGGAAAATATACTGATCCAATCACTCTGGTACTGCATCATGAGGCACTGAATAGAAAAGTCAATAAAAAGCATCAGAGCACAGAGAGGCAAGCTGGAGTCAATAGATGATTTTGATGGGAGCTGTCTGATAGAAAATCATTGAGATTTACCTAAATTTACTTCTTAATACTCAGAGTTTAGACAGCAGGAAATTCTGGTGATGTGTCCAGTATTATTTATCTGATTCTTTCATTCCTTCCTTGACCTTCTTAATCCAATAAAATAAGCTATCAGAGTTAAAGCTGCTTCAAAAATTCACCAGTCAGAATTGTAATAGTTTCAAATGTTCACAATATATGCATTTGAAATAAAGATGATTTCATCCTTTTCAAATAATAATGTTGAATTGATTAAACATGTGTACAAAGAAAAAAAGACAATTATCATTGTTATTACAATTTTTATAATTATACTAATTTTACAACTTGTTCTAGTTATTTTTCTCAAGGTGGGTTAGTTAATATCTTTACTTGGTCTTCTGTCTGATTATTTCATATTATTGAAGGCATTTTCCTATTTCTCTAGTGTTCTTAGTTGTATTAGCATATACTAGCTTCTGAATTGTTCTTTTCCTATATTTTTGTTGTGATTTCAGTCTACTTATTAGCTATTTTGTTGATTTTATTTTTACCTTAATTTTTAAAATCTGACTTTTTCATTTTTTAAAATTTTAGTAGTCAAAGACCCAATATTGAATTTAATTTATCATTCTATAGAGGATTTTTATGTTGTTTTATTACATTGAGTTTGTTTGCTTGTTGAATCTATAACTTTTAAATGTAACAGTTCATTAATCCAGTTTTTATATTACATTAACTTTAATGTTAATTGTTTTTTAAATTTTTTTGGCCTGCTCATTATTTAGGATTTCAAAGTTAAGACTTCATTAGTGTATGTACATTGTATTTGTAGTCTTTGACCTGTTTTTTTTTTTATTTTTATTACTCTGTAAAGGATGTATTCAATGTTTCAATCTTTTTATATTTGCATGCGTGTCCTTTGATATATGGTTTCAAAAATCGTCAATATTTACATACACATATAAATTCAAACATATATACACATATATAATTATTTTTATATACATATATATGCATACATATATATTTCTTTATATATATATATAATTTAGAAAACACCATTCATGGTTTATTTATAGTTATTCCAAATTTTTTCCTCTTTATTATAGAGGTCTGTACCATTTCCCATCAGTGGTTGTGCTTTGTTCAATTTCAGGCATCATCATGCCATCACTAGGATAAGCTATTCATCTGAAATCTCATTGCTACATAGATTGACTCAGCTTTGATATTCAACACACCGATGTTCTCAGTTGCCTCACCCCCCTGAATGGAGGGCTGGAGAATGGAAGAACAAACTCTTCGCAAACTGTTCTTTTGTAGAGGGATAAGAAATTTATAGGTATCTCTTTATTTTCCATCAGTGACTGTGCTTTCTTGGTTTGACTTCATAGATGCCCTATATCAGATACCAGTGCTACTACCCCCTTTTTTGTTTCCTATTGTGTACTGTTATCACCCATTAAGTTGATAGCTTTTTGAGGGTAGTTACTATCTTCCTTTTTCTAGTTTGTATCCCAAAGCTAAGCAAAGTGCCTGACATATGGTAGGGATTCGAAAAATGTTTATTTAATTTAATTTAATTTTAAAACTTATTTGAAAGTGAGAGAGGAACATTGAAATCTCCTGCTACAATTGTATTATAGTCAATGGATCCTTGCAATTTAGTTGAGAGTTCTTTATGAATTTGAATCCTAAGGCATTTGGAGATACATTCAGTATTTATTTTGGTTTGTTGTTGATGGTTCTATCCAACATAATATAGAATGCTTACTTATGAATCTTTATACTTTTTAATGTTTGTTTTGCCTTTCTTAGATTGTTACTCCTGTTTTTCTAGATTCACCTGAATCACTGTAATTTTTTCCCCCAATCTTTTTGTTTTTTAATTTGGCATATGACTTTGCTTTTCAAATATTTCTTGTAAACAACAGATTATGGAGTTTTGTTTTCTTCTCTAATTTGTCTGTTTTCATTTTATTCTATTAGTTAATACATTCACTTCTTTTGTTGTTGTTGTTGTTGTTGTTTTGTTTGGGATTTTTGTATTTTTTTTTATGTGGAGCAATGAGGGTTAAGTGACATGCCCAGGGTAACAAAGCTAGTAAGTGTTAAGAGTCTGAGGCTAGATTTGAACTCAGGTCCTCCTGAATCCAGGGTCAGTACTTTATCCACTGCACCACCTAGCTGCCCACAATACATTCACTTCTAATGTTATCATATTTAAGATTTAGATTTTCCACTTTGTCAAAAAAAATTGGGGAGCCATAGCTATGGTGATTCATCTCTAACCCCTATTAACTCTAAAATAATCTCAAGGACTTAAACATCCTATCTGTACAACAGTCTCTTTGATTAACATTCTAATCAGGAAAAAGGCCTTCCATCACCTAGCACCTCATTCCTTCCATTTCTTTAATTTTTCAACACAGTTATTTTTTTCCTCCCATGAAGACAATATGTCTCTTTTACCTTGGGAACAACTTGTCCATTCTCAAGGCAGTAGTTATGTTGTACCATTCCTTCCACTTGGGATTCCTTCCACCTCTCCTTAAGAATAACCATCTTGGGGGCAGCTAGATGGCGCAGTGGATAGAGCACCAACCCTGGATTCAGGAGTACCTGAGATCAAATCCGGTCTCAGACACTTGACACTTACTAGTTGTGTGACCCTGGGCAAGTCGCTTAACCCCAATTGCCTCACTAAAAAAAAAAAAAAAAAAGAATAGCCATCTAAATTTTGTTCATGCTCTTCAAGCTTATGCTTAGAATTTATCTATAGCAGAAATCATTTTAGAGATTAATCTGACCTAAAGTTGTTCATTCTATACTTTGCTTCCAATAAACTCTTCTACATTCAATTTATATTACTTCACTCAGCATTTTATGATAGAGAGGTATTTAACTATTTTCATGCTAAACATCTTATCATTCCATATGTGAATATTTTTTCTCATTGAGTAACTGCAGGAGACTTTGTATGTGTTCTATTCACTCAATAAGTTAATTGCTAAGCAAGTACACCATATATTTATATTATTTAACATAATATTTTCATCAGATACACCCCACAAGAGCTTACTGATTAAGATTCATTATTTTCTCAGCCTCATTGGGTCAAAGGCATCTTAAATATGTTGTAATTTTTTTTTCTCTACTAGATTCAATTAATATAATCATGGGAAAAGGTCCAACTGTAGATTCTGACATAGTAGGAGATCTGAATTAGAAAATATGTTTAACATAAATGTATTATTTTATTATTCTCAGGCATATGCAATGATGGTTAACTTAGGTAAGTCCCTGGGCCTTTGTTTTCTCACCTACAAAATGAGTGTTTTAGGCTAGGTAATATTTAAGGTCCCTTCCTGCTCTAATATTCTGTAATTCTAAATATTGTCTAGGAGAGGCCCTTAGGAAAGCTGCTAGAATGAAGAGATAAAAATGGTTTATAATTAGCATTTCAGTTTTATGTAAATTGGTACTTATGTGGTGGGAAAGGGCACTTAGAATATTAAAATTGTAACTACAATAACCCTAAAATGTTGTTTACAGAAGGAATTTACTTAGCAAACCCTTTTTGCACAAATAGTGAAAAGGTAGTGCAGACACTGAACACATTATCACAAATTCTGAATTAGTGGAATTCAAAGGAATAAGATTTTATTATACAAAGCCATAAACTCAGCAGGTAATAAATGCTTCTTGGATGACTGTCCAATTGCACCCATATAGGAAATGATGCCTCATTGAGTAACTGTAGGAGACTTCGTATGTCTTCTTTTCACTCAATAAACTAATTTCTAAGTAAGTACAGCATATATTTATATTATTTAACATAATATTTTCATCAGACACACCCCACAAGAGCTTACTGCTTAAGATTCATTATTTTCCCAGCCTTCCTTCATCTAAAGAGCTCCCAAAATTCCATCTCAATGAATCTATCAAATGAGAGAACATTAAAGTAGATATGAAGTGAGAATTTTCTCCTTATAACCATCCTGATACAATTTCCATGTGATAAAAATACATATTTGAGGTATTGTTAGACAGAATGGAAATAGTTTACTTTGACTATATATCCATTCATTTTTTGTACCTTAAGATTACCAGTAAATTAAAAGTTAACTTTATGTAAATAGCAAACTCACATGGGATTTTTGCTAATATAAATTATTTTAAAAGTCTTGTCACTCTAACCCAATATATTTCTTCTTTTTGAGCCATATTATCCCAATATGAGACTCCAGTAAGAGTCATAGTTGGGGCTTCTGAGAAAAAGGTTAACCATCCTGGAATCAAAAGAGCAGAGTTGAAACAAGGCAGAGCAGCAGATCTAGCAAAATGAAAGTGAAATGAGCTAAAAAGACCAGTTTTTCCACTCTATAAAGGAAAGCATTGGGAAAAGTTTGGTACTACACCCTCTAATAATCCAAGCAGATGTGGAATGGGGATATAAGAGGTGGTGTCAGTCAAGGTTTGAGTTAACATCATATTGAGGAAATTGGAAGTGATCAAGTTAAACCTGGAGGTGTGCCTTATTTCCTGAAGTTGAAACCTGGAAGACCACCAGATACAGAGAGAAGTAATAATTGATATAATTCTCATGTCTGTTAAATAGAGAAGAGTTTTGCATGTGGATATTAACTACTCTAGTACTCTCACTATACTTGAATCTCTTTTGTGTAGATAGATAGATATAGATAGGTGATATAGATAGACAGGTAGATAGATAGATAGATAGATAGATAGATAGATAGACAGACAGACAGACAGACAGACAGACAGACAGACAGACAGACAGATAGATAGATAGATAGATAGATAGATAGATAGATAGATAGATAAACAGAGAGAGAGTACATAGATAAGCCATAAATTCAGAGTGGAGCTGAGAGTTTTATGATAATAAACATAACAGTAAAAAAATGATACCTTTAGGCACTTCTTCAGTAATTACTGTATTTATAATAAGCTGCTCTTCTTACTCTGAGGATTTCTTGTCACAATTCTTTGCTCTCCACCCAAAATATTATTTAATTGTATTTACATTTATAGATACATAGATCAGTAGATAGGAAAATGAGAGATAGAGATAGAAATGTATGCTATGAATACTTTAGAAAATCATATGTATAAATGTATAATTGAAGACTTTTTGCCAAGATGTATATCTGAATGGAAGAAAAATGTGTAATTTCTGTACATCTATTAGAGGAAAAATCTGTAATCCTACCTCTCAACTGAAAAAAAAAATAGTTTAAGAAATCAAATGTGAAGGTATAGGAAGTGATTTTTTTTTTCCCCACCATAGTGGTTGTTCAGTTGTTTGTCAATCATGTTCAACTCACTGTGACCTGATTTGAGATTTTCTTGGCAAACATACTGGGATGGTTTGTCATTTCCTTCTCTAACTTATTTTACAAATGAAAGGATTGAGGCAAACAGGGTTAAGTAAGTTCCCCAGGGTCACAAAGCTAAGAAGTGTCTGAGGCTAAATTTGAACTCTGGAAGATAAGTCTTCCTGACTCCAGGCCTGGCACTCTGTCCACTGTGCCACCTAGCTGCCCTAGTCTCCATGACTGCACTAAACAAAAGTCTGTCAGAAGCCAATAGGTAATAAGAAAGGAAGGCTGCCATCAGGACTTATATTAGTTCAGGCAACCAAGTTTTAAGTTTCCCAGCATGATGAGAGATGGACCAGTGACAATTTAGTTTGTATAGCTCTGATCTGGAAGCAGAAAAATCCAAATGCTACCCATACTTTATCAGCAAGCCCAATGTTGGGCAGAAAGCCCTAGGATAGTAACATTGGAAACCCATCACTGGAGATATAGTGATAAGTATGGTACAATAGGGCCCAGAAGTGGACAGGTGAAGTGGAAGAAGCTCAAAAGTTCCTAGCATTCTGTTCCAAGATACTAAAGAGAATCATGAGGATAAATTTTTCCAGATCTCAAAAAACTCAAGATGGGTTGGGGGGTGGGGGGAAGCCAAGATGGCAGAAAAAAGGCAGTGACTCGCCTAAGCTTTCCCCAAAACTCCTTAGAATACCTTTAAATAATGCCATAAGACAATTCCTGGAGCAGCAGAATCCATAAAAGGATGGGGTGAAAAAATTTTCCAGCTAAAAGCAATATAAAAAGTGAACAAGAAAGGTCTGTTGCACCAGGGTCAGAGTGAAGTACAGTCCAGCACAAACTGTGCAAGCATACACCAGAAACAAGCTTTGGGGCCCACTGAATCAACAGTGGTGGAGACTTCTTCAGGAACGCTCATCCAAAAGACACCAAGGGGGTAAAATGACTGTTCAGAAGGAGATTACAGGGTTCTCATTGCTAGCACTAATCCAGGACTCTGTTTCTTTGCCCATATTTGGATCCAGGTTGCCTTGGTAAGTGGTAGTATAAGGGCAAGGAGGAGCACTAGCATACCAGAGCTTAAAGCCACAGTGGAGCAGCAACATGGCAGAAAAGAGTTCTTGTGGTCATCACATACCAGAGCACAGGCCAGGAAAGTAGTAAACATAGCTCTCCTTAGTTAATACCACCTTAGAAGAACTGAAAACTTACAGGCCATTAGAAATTTCTCTGAAAGAAGCTGCACAAAACCCCTGTAGCTTGTGACAATACAACCTCCACCCCTGGAAGCAGAGACCCACTTTAACAAAGACTTAAAAGTCAAGAAATATACTGGATAATGAGCAGACAACAGAAGAAAGTATGACCATAGAAAGTTACTATGGTGAAAAGGAAGATCAAAACACACACTGAGAAGAAGATAGCAAAATCAGAATTCCTACATCAAAAACTTCCAAGAAAAATGTGAATTTGTGTCAGGCCATGAAAGAGCTTATAAAAGATTTTGAAAACCAAGGAAGAGAGGTAAAGGAAAAATTGCAAAGAGAAATGACAATGATGCAAGAAAATAATGAAAAAAAAATGAATCAACAGCTTGGTAAAGGAGACACACACACACACACAACCACAAAAACAAAACAATGAAGAAAATAACACCTTAAAAACTGACTCAAAAAAATGTCAAAAAAAAGATATACAAAAAGCCAATGAGGAAATGAGAAGAATGCCCTGAAAAGTGGATATGGTCAAAAAAAGAAAGAAAAGAAAAAGATGCACAAAAATTCACTGAAGAAAAAAAAAAAGAAACTCCATAAAAAGTAGAATTGACCAAATGAGAAAGGAGGTACAAAAGCTTGCTTAAGGAAAAGAATACCTTAAAATTTAAAATCAAACAAAAGAAAGCTTATGACTTTATGAAAAATCAAGAAACAGTAAAATAAAACCAAAAGATTGAAAAAAAAACAATGTAAAATATTTCATTGGAAAAACTAACGTGGTAAATAGATCCAGGAGTGATAATTTTAAAATTATTGGAGTACCTGAAAGTGATGATCAAGAAAGGAACATACATCATCTTTATTTTTTTTTCAACATTTATTTTTATAAGATTTCTAGTTCCAAATTTTTCTCCCCCCACCTCCGCCTTCCCATGATAGCAAGCAATCTGATATAGGTTATATATGTACAATCACGTTAAACATATTTCTGCCTTAGCCATGTTGTGAAAGAAGAATCAGAACAAAAGATAAAAGTCTCAAAAAACAAACAAAAATGTAGATACAGTATGGTTCAATCGGCATCCAGATTTTCCACAGTTCTTTTTTTTTTCTGAATATGGAGAGCATTTTCCATCATGATTCCTTTTGCATTAATAATTTTGGAACATTGTATTACTTAGAAGAGTTAAATCTAACATGGTTGATCATCACACAATGTCATTGACACTGTAAACAGTGTTCTCCTGGTTCTGCTTATTACACGCATCATCAATTCATGTAAATAATTTCAGTTTTTTCTGAAATCTGCGTTTCATTTCTTACAGCACAATAGTATTCCATTACATTCATATACCACAACTTATTCAGCCATTCCCCAATTGATGGGCATCCCCTCAGTTTCTAATTCTTTGCCACCACAATAATGAGCAATTATATTTTTGTACATGTGGGTCCTTTTCCTTGTTTTATGATCTCTTTCGGATATAGGCCTAATAGTGGTTGTTTTTCCAGTGAAGTATTTGATATTTTTCTTCTATTTTTTCAGTCTTTTGATTTTGCTTGACAGATTTTTGATATCTCATAGAGCCATTACCTTCCATCTGCCCAATTTTAATTTTTAAGGCATTATTTTCCTCAGTTAGCTTTTCCATCTCTTTTTCCATTTGGCCAATTTTATTTATTTAAGGTATTGTTTCCTTCCTTCAGTTTTTGTGCTTCCTTTTCCAAGCTGTAGCCTCTTTTTTATTTTTTCATAGTTTTTTTTGCATACCTCTCACTTCTATCATATCTTTTCCCATTTTTCTTCTGCATCTCATTTGATTTCTAAAATCCTTTTTGAGGGGGACAGCTAGGTGGCACAGTGGATAAAGCACCGGCCTTGAATTCAGGAGTACCTGAGTTCAATCCCGGCCTCAGACACTTGACACATACTAGCTGTGTGACCCTGGGCAAGTCACTTAACCGCTATTTCCCCACCAAAAAAAAAATCCTTTTTGAGCTCTTCCGCGAAGGCTTTTTGGTCTTGAAACCAATTCATCTTCCCTTTTGAGGCTTCACAGGTAGGCATTTTATCCTCATCTGATTTTGTGTTTTGGTCTTCCCTCTCACCATAAAAGCTATCAGTGGTAAGGACCCTTTCCTGTTTTTTACTAATATTGTGGGAGTTTTTTTGCCTTTTTAGTTGAGGTGTGCTTCTGGGGCACAGATGCCACTGTTACAAGCTTCTTGTGCTGGGGGATTGGGGCCTGGTCACTGGCTGTATGCTCTGAGGCCTCTGTGGCTCTCCTGCTTTGAGTTTCACTCAATTCAATCAAGATTCTGATACAAACTAATTAAGATTCTGATAATTGTTGCCTACTACCCTGCAATACATCCCCTTCTTCATCACATTTGGTAGCTGACTCCCAGTCTTTCTTCCCCAACTCCTGTCATCATACTAGGTGACTTTAACATTGATAATCCCTCAAACAACCTAATCTGTCAGTTTCTCAACATAATTATTGCCAATGATTTATTCCATCCCACCTCAACTACACAGTTAAACCATGAATATTGCCATCACCAATTTCTAGTTCCATGTTCATAAACCCCTATATTCCCTTACCAGATCACAATCTCTTATCATTCTTCTCTCTTTGCCTTGCAAATGCCTTACTTTGTTTTTCCTTCTCACCACAATACAAAACCCTCCACTCATTTCTTATCCAGGCCATCATACCTGTACTGAGTATACCCTTCTCTATAATCCATCTTGTCCCCTTAGTGAAACATTTCAACTTTCCACTCTCCTTTATTCCTGACTCCTTTGACTTTTTACCCCATACCAATCTTGTCCTACAATCACCATTCTTGGATTGTGCCTGCCATCTACTGCCTTTGATTCTACTCATGTGCTACTAAATGAAGCTAGAGAGAATCATGAAACTGTGTTGATTTGGTCTACTAACAAGTAGCTTATATAATCTTAATTGGAACCTCCTTTTATAACTCCTTAATCAATTCACTGTTCCATTATAAACAGGTGTTTTTCAAAACTTTTTGGCCATTCTCAAACCTCCTCTGCCTCTACTTTCCTCTGTATTCTCCAATGAGACTCTTCCTTCAAATTTCCTTGAAAAAATTAAGCCATTTCTGAGAGTTCCCTCTTCACCCCTTCTATCATCTCACATCATCAGGTGCCTTCTCCAACTATCCCCTCCTTCATCCCATCTCGCATGAAGGTGTGGTTCTTCTCTTACCCATGGTAAATCTTTCTACAAGCATAAGTGATACAAGTCTATGTCTGCCTTTTTCAAATAATTGGTCCCTTTATCATTTCCACTCTCTCACTAATCTTCATTTTCTTCCTATCTACTGACTGCTTCTCTATTACAGATCTCCCTAATACTCAAAAAATAATCTTTCTTGATTCCTCCAACCTTGCTAGTTCTTTTCTTATGCTAGCTCCTTTAGGTACTGAGCTCCTTGACAAGACTATTTCCAATTTGTATATATATTTCATTTTCTCTCACTCTCTTTAATTATCTGTAGTCTGATGTCCAACCTCTTCATCATATTGAAACTTCTTTCTCCACATTTGCCAATGTGTTCTTAATTCCTAAATCTAATATCTTTTTCTCAATCCTCATCTTTCTTGACCTCTCTGCAACACCTGAAGTTGTCAATTATCATTTTCTCTTTTATACTCTTTTCTCTCAAGGTTTTCATGACAATGCTCTCTCCTGATTTACTTCCTACTTGTTTAATGAATACTTCTCAATCTCCGTTCAAAGGTATTCATCCAAATCATGTCCATTAGTTATTGTTTGTCCCCAAAGAAGAAAAGGGGCCTCTTTGCTTCTTACTTTATTGTAATGTGCTTGGAGATATCATATTGAATGGATTAATTTATGATGATAAATAATGATGACTCTCAGATTTATTTGTCCTGCCCTAAACTCTCTTTAACCTCCAATCTTGAATCTCTATTATACTGAACATGTTCAATATCCAATATTGAATCTATTAAAATATTAGACATTTCTACCTGGGAGTTATGTGAACACCTAAAATTCAAAATTTTCAAAATTAAACTCATTATTTTTTCTCTCCAAGTCCTCCCCTCATCCTGTATTTCTTATTATTGTGTAAGATATGGCCATTCATCCAGTAACAATCTAGTTGTTATCCTTCACTCCTCAATCTCCCTAATCCCCAATATCAAATCTGTGCTCAAATCATATTTCCACCTTTGTAACTTCTATTTGCTTTCATCTCTCCTTTGACATGGTCACCACTCTGGAGACCACCAAATCTATGAAACCCATATCATCCGGGCTCAAACAATTGCAGTATCCTCCTGGTTGGTGTATCTGCCTCAAGTCTTTCCCCATCCAATTCCATTCTCAACTCATCTAAATCCAATTGTCTTCCTAAAGCTCAAGTATCACCTTGTCACCAGTTATTGAATAAATTATAGAGGTTCTCTTTCACTCACACACACACACACACACACACACACACACACATTCAGGATCATATATAAAATCCTCTATTTTATTTTCTCAGCCCTTTATAACCATTGTCAATATTCCCTACCTTTTGAATCTTTACTCCATGCACTTGATGTATTAACAGTGGCCTCCCTACTGTTTCCACAAAAACAAACAAACAAACAAACAAAACAACAAAAAAAAACCCTTCATCTTCTGATTCTCACAATGCTCAAATTTCCACCTCTTCTCTATTCCTTGGCTTCATTCAAGTTCAACCCAAAATCCTAAAATCTGTATGATTCCTTGTTATCATTCTTATTTCATTGTTATCTTTCTGTTCAATATAGTTAAATAGAAATACTCTGAGGGATAATTAACTATCCTAATGTCTTTCTTTTATTTTTTTTATAGTTAATGAATGCACAGGTGGATAAAATAATTGATTTTTGAAATAGAATCAAAGAGTTAGGATAAAAGGTCATCTCATTGAAAGGATCATTAGAATAATTTCATTAGAAGAAAAGATAATGTGGATAGTGAGATGTTCTTGATTAATTCCTGTTCCAGTGTAGTTTTGATGTCTTCTGCTAGATTTAATATTTTTAAAATGCTTTATCCTAAATAAGTGGAAAATTATGTGTTCACATGGAGACATCTATTGAAAAGTGCACACTACATTTTAATCTATCAACCTAAGTTTTCTAGATAATAAAATTGATATTAGCTATTGAGTGCCAGATTTGGGGAGAGCAGATCTCAAATGACTTAGCAAAAAAATATTTAAGAGTCTATGGCTGAAAATCCCCTATGGTATACCAGCACCAGAAGAATAGTAGTTTTCCAGTGATGAAATCCCGAACATACTAAAAGAAAGAGTTCCATTGAGCAGAAACAGGGAAACTTGGTAGAAAAGACTATAATTCATACACAGGTAGCTCATCAACTAGCAGATTTAAAACATAAATATACAGAAGATGGAAGCAAGGGCAGATAAAACAACATGACTATAAGATCATAGTATAGTTTTGACAAAATACTTAAAGGAATTCAAAAGGTGAGAATGAACTGATGTTGGTGAGGGAAACTAATAACCAAAAAAAATGATATTCAAGGTATATTGGGTGGAAATTGGACATTACCATTGTGTTAGAACCTCCTTCTGAAATAGCATATTAATATTTCTTTATTTTAGGAAATGTCAGGATATTGAAATACTACTATCTCTTATAGAGTAGGACCTGATATCACCATCAAGGAATAAGGTTGATAGACCTTGATCTCATGAAAGTTTGAATTTAACTCATTTTTAAAGAGCTTGCTAAGTCTTTACTAATTAGAAATCATTTAATCAGGTCTTGAAAATGTGGTATAACATAGAAAAAGGCAGCATAAATTAAAGTTCATGGAATTATTCTCTAGAACAGAAAACATTCAAACAGCAATGACTGGTGATAAATAGGCTAATCAGTTATATGTTGCACAGTAAGATTTCATAACTTGGGGTATGAAAGGAAATTATTAAAGAAACGAATAATTAAAGGTGTTTATTAGAAACAGAATCACTGAAGAGGGGGCAAAGAGCCTACGAAGTTTAAACAGTTAGATTATAGTAAATAATAGGAAATAAAGTATTTGGCAATCTACCTCACAAGACAAAGCCAGGGACTATATGAACAGAATTACAAAATATTTTCACACAAATAAAATCAGACTTAAACAATTGGGAAAATAACAATTGCTCATAATTAGGCTATGTCTAGTATACTATCTACAATGCTGTGCTACCTTTCTTTGATTCATCTTAATAAAAACTGAAACATATCTAAATTTTAAGAATATATACTTCCCTACGAATAATCAACATCAAATCAACAAATTATTTTAGTACCCATATATAATTCCCTTTTGTAAAAACAACAACAACAACTTTAAGGTCATGGTTAATTAAAGAGAAATAACATGACAGATTAATATTTTACAGCTCTTCAAGTAGGGGAATGTATGTATGATTAGTATTCTCTTAAATATTAGGACATTGTGACTTAGTAGATTGTCTTGCCCAGGGTCACAATGTTATTATGAGTTAAAGATAGGCTTCAAAACCATTCTATTCTGTTATAGAATTCCCCCCATATTTCCTTATTTCTTTGAATATTTTAAATGCATTGAGAGGATTGGCCACTTATCTACAATGGTCCCATCATTTCTCTTCCAGTTAATTTTTTTTTTTTATCGGTGAACATCATATCCAGATTAAAATGCACCCACCACTGTGCCATGGGGTACAGAACACCCCAGAAGTTCTCTGGAGCACATCAAGAAATCTTCTCCTTGAGAAACTAAACCAGAGGACAGATAATGCCTAGAGAGATAAGCAGAACCAAATCAGACTGAGCTAGCTTTGGATTCCCACCCTTCATTCTGGTCTCCCTTACCCTGGGGAGATAAATTTGGGTGTGGCTGCAGCCTTTGTGTCCTGAAGAGGGATGCATAGCCACCCCTCACCCAATTCCTCTAGTCACTACTAGTGGGGGATGGTCCTCCACTCCTCACCCAATTCCCCCAGCTACCACCAGTGGGGAATGGTCCTCCCTCACTAAAGGAACTTTCCACAGTCAAATGGTGACCCCTCCCCACATCAGTCTTCTATAAAAGTACCTACCAGTCTCCTGCTTGAAGAGATTGGTACCTCTGAGCCATGTGCTTTGTGCCTATCTCCCCATGAGAAGTCCAAGGAGTTCTGTCATGGTTTCCCTCCCCCACCCTTCCTGTCCCTTGCCCCTAAATAAACTACCATCTTATTCTAACTACTTTTGTGCACAAGAGGATGTAATTCTTTAAAGAGGAATTCCTAAGAACCCCAACCCCTACCCCTAACAAACCCGTACCCCATTTCCCCCCCATTACAACTGGTTCCTTGATTTCAGAAGCATGAAAGATATTAATGAAAGTTGGGGAATTGTTAGCTCTTTTATTTTTGGATATCTATCATCTTCTCCCACCATTACAAGATTACATCTTATTTCCAGATTCCCCCAATTTCCTTTTTTTTCTGTTCAAGTCATATATAACATTATCTAATGACAAAAAAACATTTATTTCCTTGTCTCTCCCTGTAATCAGCTCCTTTCAAGGGTTATACACAATGCTTCCTCTCCAATCCCTTTGCCTCTTAGCAATGTGATTCTTGATTTATCTTGCTAGTCATTCATGATTCTGACTCTATTTTTTAATCTTTGATAGCTAGCTAGCTATCTAGACCAACAGACAGATAGGTTATAGATGATTGATTGATTGATAATTTACACCCTTACTTCAGGATCCTTTCATGAATTTTTTTTCTCCATTAAGTATATGGCTATCTAATATAATTTTCTTCCATTATCATAAATACTTTATATAATTATCTTTTTTGGTTGATATAGGTAGGCAAATTTAGGTACCCCAATAACTTTTCCCCCCGACATTCATCTGAATTTGAAAGGTCTTTGGGTAAGTATACAAAATTTCAGGAAAAATATTCTTATAAGAACATGTTAATCACTATGCCAGGCCATGAGTTTGTCATTTCTATATTAAAAAATGGGATATATTAATCTAAATTTCACTGTTGAACACACATTTCCTTTAGTAACTATAAACGCCCCATATAACTTATATCTGTGGAATAATTACTTTTAATTGTCAGGGGTGATTAAGAAGAAAATACCACCTATGACCTTTGGTTTCTGGTGAAACTATAGTAATGGTTTCTAGATTCTTTCTGGCCATATCACTATTGTTTTTGTTGTTGCTCACCCTTTGTTCTTTAAGAGGGCAAAGGATATCAGGAGGGTGATGTATTGACTTGCAAATGAATTAGATTTAAGTGAGGCAGGATTATTCAAAGTCATCAGCCTCACCCTAGCCTCCAGAGTCTTTTGAGTCCAGTGGCAAGACATAGGCCAGAACAATTGGATCCCAGATGCAGTGGCAGACTTTGGTCTTTTTAATCTAATGTCTTTCCCAGATCTTAGTTTGTCTGATGCAATAACCATTCAGTGATTTAAGGGTAGGTAAGAAATAAGGCAAAAGATGGCCAAGTTTGCCTACTAAAAAAAACTAAAATATCTGAGAGGGAAGCCCTTCAGGGTTTCTGGACAGAATAGAAATAATTTCTATTTACACTCACTGTGAGTCATCAAAACCCAAACAATGACCCAAAGAGCATTGGACTGGGACCTATGTTGGTCAAACTGTGCTTAGCCAGGGTGATTTGGGTTCAAGGCTTAATCATGTAGCTCCATTTGAATCTCAATGGGCTTTATCCAGGCCTTGGTCTCCAGAGCTCTATTTCAAGAAATCATAAATGAAACTACATAGGACAAAAGACATCATTATCCCAGATTTTTTTTTTTAATGATAGAAACTAGCCATATCATTGTGCCTCCATGAACTACCATAAGTAGGTATTATACACACACACACACACATTTTTGTGTGTATATTTATATTCTCTATCATGTCTTGGATAAAGAAAAGAGAACAGCTTCTTTCCCTTTCATTAGTAATCTCATATAAAAATAAATAATGTTTTGTAGACACTTTAGCACTTCTTAGCAACAAATTATCATTCATGACTTCTAGGACATTTTTTTTTTCTTCTTACTGTTATTGGATATTCTCTTATCTGATAGCACCATATTATTTTTGTTAACAGGGTTTAAAGGATAGGAAATTGTTTGCTCTTTAGAAAGACCATGACTCTTGATATGAGATTAGGGCATATCAAGGAATTTGGGACTATTAAAGTTTAAACTGGCTTACTAGCCAAAGGACAACTGACTCACCTTGAGAAGTAAGGGAGATAAACCCATTAAGCTCAGCTGCTGTCAGATTATCAGGAAGGGACAGAGATAACTCCAGAAGGAAGAACCAACACCATAACTCAAGATTTCCACACTCCCAAAGGGAATTTTCCATTGTAAGGTGGGCATCTTCCCTGTCCACCCAATCTACCATCTATAAAAGCTTTTGTCTTTCTTCTGTCCTAGGAGATAGGTATCTCAGAGAAACATATCTCTGAACCATCTCCCCTCTAGAGAACTCCTTGACTTCTGTCTTGGTTCCTTTCTCTTATCCCTAAATAAAAAAGTATTTTATTCTAATTGGATATTCAAGAGGATGTATTTTGTTTGTTTGTTTGTTTGTTTGTTTTTTGTGGGGCAATGAGGGTTAAGTGATTTGCCCAGGGTCACACAGCTAATAAGTGTCAAGTGTCTGAGGCTAGATTTGAACTCAGGTCCTCCTGAATCGAGGGCCACTGCTTTATCCACTGCACCACCTAGGTGCCTCCCCCCCAGGATATAATTCTTTAAAGAAGAATACATAAGGATGCCCCAACAATGATTTCCCCTGTGACATTCTCTTCCTCCTTCCCTCCCTCTCTTCTTCCCTCCCTCCCTTCTTCTTCTGTCTCTCTCTGTTTCTCTACCTCTTTTTCCTACCTTCTCTTTCTTTCTTTCTTTTTTGTTTCTTTCTTTTTTCTTTTTTTTACTGCAAATTTCATCCTCTGCTCCATATCTGATGAAAGTAATATCTTCAGTCCTTATTTTTCTTGCTGTCATATCCTTTGAATAACTACTGTGGCAATCTGTGAAATTTATCTTCTACAAAACTGTTATTTTTGACCTCATTAATGTCCTACACATTAGTATATTTATAGCCACACCTAGATTTTTCATTTCTCCTATTTATCTCTAAGTTTTCCTATCAAGTCTATCCTCTTGGTCTTTCTCACTAAGTTCTTAATCTTCCTCAGAATGATTTCTTTTTTCTCCTATACCTGGAATATTTCTGCTTATTTTCATTTACTTTTCCTTCAGCTCCTCAAATCCCTTTGAGAAATGTCATATAAGGTTGGTAGCAACAACTTCAGGGCAGGGAATTAAGGAGAGAGAGAGGGAGAAGGAGAGAGAGAGAGAGAGAGAGAGACAGAGAGAGAGAGACAGAGACAGAGACAGAGACAGAGACAGAGAGAGACAGAGAGAGAGAGAGAGAGAGAAACACAAGGCAGAGATAGAGAAAGACAAGAAGTATGGAATGCAAACAGAGAAATCAGAAGGCTTACATTGGAGACAAGTAACAGCATTTGTCTATTTTGTGGCAGTCACTATATTAGACTCTGAGAATAAAAATACAATATTGGAACAGCTGACATCCACAAGGGATTTACAGTGTACTGTGTAAAGGAATATATACAAAGAAGCATTGTAAATACGAGATATATACTAAATAAACATAATAACATAAACTAGAATTGTCTGTAATGCATGCAACCCATAAAACTCTGACATACGATCAGATCCAGGTTAAATTGGGGAATATTTTTGAGTTTTACACACACACACACACACACACACACACACACACACACACACACACACACACACACACATATTCTGTTAAAGGCTAAAATTCTAGCTAGTCTGTCTAAAATATCTAATGAGTGGTCACCAATAAATTATAAGCTTTAGCAAAGGAGTTAGACTTTTAAGCATTTATTAAGGAGAATAAGAATTTGGTAAAGAGAAAAAGAAAAGCCTACATTCATCTATCTATTAAAGGGAGAGAGTATTCCTAGCTCTGCTCTCTGCCAGAGTCCACACGATAGAGCCCAAGTCAGAGCGCCAGGCTCCCCCTTCTTCCTCCCACAAGCAAACCACTTCCTGATGCCAAAGAAAAGACGCATGGTCTTGCCCTCAAAGACCTTCTCCTCATGGGCGGAGCTCTTCTACAGTAAGTCTCCAGCAGGTGGTGTCATTCCAATTGTTACAATATGTAATCATGTAAAATATTTCCACATTAGTCAGGCTGTGAAAGAAAACAGATGGGGCAGCTAGGTGGCGCAGTGGATAAAGCACCAGCCCTGGAGTCAGGAGGACCTGAGTTCAAATCTGACCTCAGACACTTAACACATACTAGCTCTGTGACCCTGGGCAAGTCACTTAACCCTCATGGCCCAGACAAGAAAGAAAGAGAGAAAGAGAGAAAGAGAGAAAGAGAGAAAGAGAGAAAGAGAGAAAGAGAGAAAGAGAGAAAGAGAGAAAGAAAGAAAGAAAGAAAGAAAGAAAGAAAGAAAGAAAGAAAGAAAGAAAGAAAGAAAGAAAGAAAGGAAGGAAGGAAGGAAGAAAGAAAGAGAAAGAAAGAAAGAAAGAAAAGACAAAAAAAATTTAGAAAAAGGAACTAAAAAAGAAAAACAAACTATACTTCATTCCATATTCAGATACCATCAGTTCTTTCACTGTACATGGACTACATTTTTCATATGAACTTCAGAGTTATCTTGGATCATTGTATTGCTGAAAATATGACTTTCACAACAGATCATCTTACTATGTAACATTGCTGTTATTTTGTATACAGTGCATCTCACTTTGCATCAGCTCATGTAAGTCTTTCTAGGTTTTTCTGATAACATCCTGCTCATCATTTTTTATAATAAATACATTTATATAGTATTTTAAAGAGAGAATTCCTTACAATAAACCCATGAGGTTTATTATTGCAACAATAATAATATATAACATTTATATAGTACCTTATACCTGACAAAGAATTTTCTTCACAAATTAAGTACCATACATTTTTATCATTATCATTATCTTACATTGCTCTTGCCTCTGCTTCAAATGTATTTTACATTTAATATTGCTAACTGTGTTTCCCTCCATCCTATTCCATCCCCATGATATTTACTATATTTACTATTTTCTTTCACCCTATCCCTCCTCAAAAGTGTTTTGCTTCTGATTGCCCCATTTCCCAATCTGTCCTCCCTTCTTTCACATGTCCCCTTTATTGCCTTAACCTCCTACTTTCATACAGGGTAAGTTAGATTACTATACCCAACTGAGTGTGTATGTTATTCCTTCTATGAGCCAGTAATGATGAGAGTAAGGCCCACTCGCTCCCTCACATCTCTCCCATCTTCCCTTCCACTCCATAAGCATTTTCTTGATTCTTTTATGTGAGATACTTTACCCCCATTTCACTTCTCCCTTTCCCTTTTTCCCAGTGCATTCCTCTCACCCTTTAATTTGATTTTTTTAAAGATATCATCCCTTCATATTCAATTCACACTGGTGCCTTATGTCTCAATATATTCCACTCAGTTGCCCTAATAATGAGAATATTCTTATGAGTTAAAAGTATCATCTTCTCATATAGGAATGCAAACAGTGTAACCTTTTAATATCACTTATGATTTCTTTTTTTCTTTTTGCCTTTTTATGCTTCTCTAGGATTCAGTGTTTGAAAGTAAAATTTTCTACTCAGTTAGGTCTTTTCATTATGAATGCCTAAAAGTCCTCTCTTTCATTGAATTCCCATTTTTCCCCTGAAAGCCTATACTCAGTTTTGCTGGGTGGGTGATTCTTGGTTGTGATCCCAGTTCCTTTGCCCTCCAGAATATCATATTTCAAGCCTTCCAATCCTATAATGTAGAAGCTGCTAGATCTTGTGTTATCATGACTGTAGTTAGAATTATTTCTTTATGCCTGCTTGCAATATTTTCTCCTTGAGCTGGCAGTTCTTGAATTGGGCTAAAATATTCTTGGAACTTTTCATTTGGGATGTCTTTCAGGAGGTAATCAGCAGATTCTTTCTTTTTCTATTTTACCTTCTGCTTCTAGAATATTAGGACAATTTCCCCTGACAATTTCTTGGAAGATGATGTCTAAAATCTTTTTTTGATCATGGCTTTCAGGTAGTCCAATAATTTTCAAATTATCTATCATGCATCTACTTTCCAGGTCAGTTGTTTTTCCAAGGAGATATTTCACATTGTCTTCTATTTTTTCATTCTTTTAGTTTTGCTACATTGTTTCTTGATTTTTCATAAAGTCATTACCTTCCTTTTGCTCATTCCTAATTCTTAAGCAATTATTTTTTTCAGAGAGCTTGTGTATCTCTTTTTCCATTTTCAAGCTGTTGACTTTTTTTCATGACTTTCTTGTATCACTCTCATTTCTCTTTCCATTTTTTCCTCTAGCTTTCTTACCTGATGTTCAAATTCCTTTTTGAGTGCTTCCGTGGCCTGTGATCAATTAATATTTTTCTTGGAAGCTTTGGATATAGGAGCTTTAACTATACTATCTTCCTCTGAGGGTGTATTTTGATCTTCCTTGTCACCAAAGAAACTTTCCAGGGTGAGCATCTGTTTCTGTCTGCTCATTTTCCCAGCCTATTTGTTGACTTTTAATGCCTTCATTTTTTGTTTTTGTTTTTTTGTTTTTTTTGTTTGTTGTTTTGTTTTGTTTTGTGAAGCAATTGGGGTTATGTGATTTGTGCAGGGTCACACAGCTAGTAAGTGTCAAGTATCTGAGGCTGGATTTGAAATCAGGTCCTCCTGATTCCAGGGCTGGTGTTTTATCCACTGCACCACCTACCTGCCCCTGACTTTAACTACTTCTTAAAGGTGGGCATAGCTTCCAGGGTGCACTGTCCCAAGCTTCAGGTGGTCCCAGGTGGTACAATTTAAGGAGAAGCATGTTCACCATTTCAAGGCCTGTGCTCTGGTCTGCAAACAACCACAGGTCTGCTTGCCCTCTGACATGGAGGTCCTCTTTCACTATGTCTTCATGCTCTACCATGCCTGCACCAAGAAAGCAACCTGGATTCTAGCTCAGGCAAAACAACAGAGTCCTGCCTCAGTGACAGTAGAGAACCCTGTTATGTCCTCTTGGCTGACTATTCCATGAGCTGAGTTCCAGAAGCAGCTGCTGCTATACCCAATTATGACACTCCTTTGAGCTAGCCTACTTGGGGTTGGGTCTACATGGCACGGCTGTGCTTTACTCTCACCCTGGTACTACAGATCCTTCCTGCCAACCTTCTAAGCCTTCTTTTTCTGGAAAAAATGATCTAACCATGTCCTTTTGTGGATTCTCCTGCTCTAGCAATTGTCCTATGGCACCATTTGGAGGTATTTGGAGTGGTCTTGGGGAGAGAACTCAGGGAAGTCACTGCCTCTCCTCTGCCACCTTGTTTCCCAAATTGTGGAATATTTAACAAAACAAATGAAACATATAATAAAACACAGATAATAATACATTTTAAAACTAGATCAATTTGTAGCCCACAGACATCTTTATGTATGGTTTAGTAGTTCTCATTTCTTTTGAGTTTGATGCCAATGACATAAATTACTTGGAAGAACTACCCATATAACAAAGCTACTTTGAAAAGTGGAAAGCAGTTTGGCCAAAAGTGGACTTAGGCTATAATCTTCTGCTATATCTCAGGATAAGTTCCAAATGAGTATTTGACAAATATAATAACATAATTTTTTTTAATGGAAGACAAGTTGTTTAAGGTGTTTCCCTCTGGAAAGAAGCTATGGCTAGGGAAAAGTTCTTAACCAAACAAGGGATAGAGGAAATAACAAAGAACACATTAGACCTTCAATTACATGAAATTAAAAAGGGTTCTTGCAATCATTGTAATCGGAATAGGAAGAGAAATTATAGATTGGGGGCAATTGACAGCAAATATATTACATAAGAGGCTAATACAAAAAATATGTAGGAAATTAATGCCAATATGTGACCAAGAGCAATTTCCCAATTGATAAGCTTATTAAGCTGTATAACAATTAGGAAACATATAAATAATTGTTCCAAATCACTTGACATAAGAGAAGTGCATACCAGAATATAAATTTTCCTTCATCCCCTCCATATTAATAATGATGACAAAATATGGTAATAGTCAATTTTTAAAAACTTAGAGAATGCAGACAAACAAAACACTGCTGATGAAGTTCTGAATTTCTTCACATATTCTGGAGAACAAT
This sequence comes from Dromiciops gliroides, assembly GCF_019393635.1. Lineage (NCBI taxonomy): Eukaryota > Metazoa > Chordata > Mammalia > Microbiotheria > Microbiotheriidae > Dromiciops > Dromiciops gliroides. Next base: position 480,673,429 of record NC_057862.1, on the reverse strand, counting down.
TTAAAATTATTTTAAACAAAAAATTATAATAACTTTTTTTTTGCAAGACAATGGTGGTTAAGTGACTTGCCCAGGGTCACACAGCTAGTAAGTGTCAAGTATCTGAGACTGGATTTGAACTCAGGTACTCCTGAATCCAGGGCCAGTGTTTTATCCACTGCTCCACCTATCTGCCCCTTAACTTTTTATCCTAAAATCTCAAAATGAAACATATCCAGAAAAATGCTGATGGCAAAATTTTATGTGGTAGTGAAACCCTGGAAAGAATATAGATATTTATTGATAAGGAGGTCACTAAAGAAATTATGGCTCATAAATGTAATGAAATGTTACTTCGCCATGAGAAATGGTAAAAATAAAGAATTTCTTTAACTTGGGTAAACTTTTAGAGAGGGATATGCAATGAGTACAATGTAAAAAGAGAGTACAATGAAACTGAAAACTACATAATTATAATGACCAATCATGACACTGTGAAGAATTAAGAAAATGTATGTCCCTTCTTTCACTAAAAAAGTAGAGAAAAATGGATATTATCAGACACTTGCTATCCTTGACTCATATTATTGACCTTTTTCCCCAAACTTTTTTTGATATCCTTCTCAAAAGGTAGATGCTTACTGACCTATGTCAAAGGGTGGAGGAAGGATATGCAATATATTTACAGATGAATGTGATTAAAAAACAAAAGGCATCAAAAAAGTAGTAATGGTTGCAATTCAGATATACCATTAAAATATTTATTTCTCTTCCTCTCAATATTATGAGTGGCTTTCAGCTTATTACCAAGTATGAATTTTTTATTCTTTTTTCCTCTCTCTATTTCTTATTTAATAGTTTCTTTTCCCCTACTAGATACATTTCCCTGAATGACTCTAACAAAGGTTGCTATTTATGTGATCTGTCTCTTTCTAGACATTTAAACTCTTAAAAATTCAAGTTGTAGCAATCAAATTTTTGAGGTTGTTTAATGTGGCATTTCTTTTTTAGTGGCAATCTGTGAATACCATTTTTACTTAGCCATATATTTCTGAGCAATTTAAAAATGATTTCTTGAAATATTATATTCAAAGACCACTTCATCATGCTTTTCAGAGATCTTAATGATTATTAGAATTTCTGCATTTTATTTCAGATTAGTCGTTTTTGATAAAATATCTCATATGTTATCATAACTTTGCTACACTGTGTCCTTCTTTAAAATTGCATTATATATTATGAAATTTTAAAATTTGTCCTCCATTCTTTGTGTGTGTGTATTCACTCCTACTTAGATTTTCAATTTCACTTCTAGCTATTTCTTTGACATTTAACATTTTTCATAAATAATTTTACTCCCTATTCCTAAAATATTTTTCTATCATTACAAATAATACTGGCATTCTTATAAAATGAATGTTTGAGTTTCTATTTATGCTGCTTCCAAGATTATTTTCTCCATCTGTAGATTTCTTGTAGCATTCTCTTAACCCAGAGTATTTCTTCAACATATTTGTTTCCTAATAGTTTCATAGTCTCAAATTCTCTTCAGTACTCTAGATTTCCTTCTTCCCTCCCTGAATAAAATCCTAACTTTGTACTTTATATTGAGAGTCAAAGGCAATGATGTTTAACCATTAGCTCTTTTGGGAAAACTATAATGACAGTTATAAGATTAATTTCTATTATTAACATTTTCTTCATCTTTTTTTGAAAAAAAAATTTAATTATTGGGGCTTGGTTGTACTTTCTAAAGTAAGTGCTACATATATACATACATATACATATAAACATAAATATGTAGTAGTAGTAGTAGTAGTCTTCCACCAGTCACAGACGACTATAGATCAGCACCTTGAAGAGCCACAGGCCACAGTGTGGCTGTGCAGTTCCATACGGGAGCCGCAGCACCTGCCACAACGAGGACATTGGAAAATTGCGCTCCCTGTTGCTTGTTGGTTCCTGCATCTCATTCAGTTTTCTTCCTCCCGAGCTTGAAGGCCCATCTCATCTGCGATCAAGCTGCTCCTGAGAACTGAACTCCATCAGCCGCGGTCCTTGGCCATTTCCAGAGCCCTCAAGCATCGCTTGCATACATCTCTGTAGCGAAGCTGGGGGCGTCCAGCAGGTCTTTGGCCTGAGGCTCATTCGCCATAGAGTAGGTCTTTAGGAATGTGCCCGTCTTGCATGCAGTGCACATGACCGAGCCAGCAGTCATCTTTGTTTCAGTAGCGTGTAGATGCTCAGAAGTTGCACGCATTGGAGCACTTCTATGTTGGTGATCCTATCTGACCAAGATATGCCAAGATGAGCTGAAGGCAGTGCATGTGGAAGCTGTTAAGCTTCTTCTCTTATCTAGTAAATGTTGTCCATGTTTTGCTGCCATACAGTAAGGTACTCAGGACACATGCTCTATAGAAAGCAAATTCGGTTCGTCTTGTCAGTTTACTGTTTGCCCAGACACGCTTGGCAAGCTTAGCCATGGTTGAAGTAGCTTTCCAAATCCTCTGATTCATCTCAGAATCAAGTTACAAATTGTCACTGACAATAGAGCCAAGATACGAGAACTGGCTTACAACATCCAACTGGTGTGTATATGTATACATATGTACATATGGCTATTTTTTTAGTAATGGTTATTGCACCCATTTTGGAAGTAAGGTTTTATTATTAATTAATATTAAATATTAGTAAAGTATTGACCACATGGCATTTAATACAAGCAGGTAGAAAGCCATAGCACCATTTTGTCTCTTAAAGAGATAGCACATGGCCTCAAGTAAAGTTCAGAAGTCTTACAATTACCTACTCTGTCCTTAGAGGAGAGCACTCACCAACCAATAACCTTCTGAAACAAGAGTGCAACCAAGATACACCAGCTTTGTGCTCTCAGCTTCTAACCTTCTTTTGATAGAGGTGGGTCACTACACACTGATCAAAGCTAGTTGGCCAGCATCATTAAATTCCATTGGTTGACATGAGTTCAGGGTGGCCATATTAAAATGATCTCTGCAGATGACATCAAGGGGAGGTATACAAAACATTACACCTTAAGTTGCTCAAGGCAAAGTGCATTATCTAGCTGTGGTATAATCCCATCAGTTCACTGAACTAGACCAAAGAGTATATCTCCATTCCTGAACAGGATTAAACCTTCCTCCTAAGAATTTACCTTTCTGCAGGGGGTGGGGGGGGGAGCCTAAAACTCATCTGGGTACCCCCAAAATGCATTATTAATAATTATTTTCTTACAAAATCTAGACAATCAACAAAACAATAAATCAAACCACAATTTATTGTATTTGCCTTCTCACAAAATGTAAATGCTCATGCTGACATTTAACAATTGTCTCTATGGGCAGTATTCAGCTGACTCTTGAACTCTTGTTGTTAAAGGCTTAGCCAGAATTAGAATCTTCATACTGGAGATTCTAGGTGTACTATCCTGGCGATGTGTTTCAGGTAATACCATAAAGTGTTATGGATATATTACAACACCTTGGAAGCACCAAAACTTACAGACCACCAGAACAAGTTCTGAAAACAGCAGCAAGAAAAAGCCAGAAGCTTGGGACAGTGCCTCCCCACTCCTGGGTGAGCATAACCCAATTTAAACATAAAGTTCAATGTAAAAAAAAAAAGTTATAGGTGGCAAGGAATTGGAAATTGAGGGACTGTCCATCAATTGGAGAATGGCTAAACAAATTGTGGTATGTGATTATAATGTAATATTGATGTGATAGAAGTAATGATGAGTAAGGATGCTCTCAAACCTGGAAAAATTTACATAAGCTGATGCAAAGTGAAATGTACTGTATACAATGTAACAGCAATGTTGTAGCATGATCAGCTGTAAATGACTTAGCTATTCTCAGTAATACAAGGATCCAAGGCAACTCTGAAGGACTTATGTTAAAGAATTCTATCCATCCCCAGAGAAAGAAATGTTGGTGCCGGAATGCAAATTGAAGCATGTTTTTTATTTTATTTTTCTTGAGTTTTTTGTCTGTTTTCTTTCGCAACATGACCAATATGGAAATGTTTTGCATGACTACACATGTATAACCTATATGAAATCACTTGCTTTCTCAAAAGGGGGGGGGGCATGTGCAATGGGGGTAGGGAAGAAGGGAGATAATTCGGAATTCAAAGTTTAAAAAATAGATGTTAAAATTGTTTTTACATGTAATTGGTGAAAAATAAAATACTTTGAAAAATAACCTAGGAAAATGAGAAAAAAAAAAAAAACTTGACCATAAAAAGCTACAGTGGTGGCAGGGAAGAAAAAGACATAAAGTTAGAATACAATAATTTGAAAACAGCTACAAGAAAATCCTCAAAAAATAGAAATTTGATGCAAACCCAAAAATAATTCCTGTAAGAGTTAAAGAAAAACACAGTGGTAGAGGGGAAAAAATAGGAGGAAATGATAGTGATGCAAGAAAGTTTTAAAAAGAAGGTTAATAATAAATTTATTTTTAAAAGGATATGTGTTAAATATCCCTATTTTAAGGGACTGGCAGAACTAGCTTTTTGCTTTTTAAGAGTTACATGAACATGTACTTATTTTGATTAATTAATTGATTAATTAAATTGATTAATAATTGATTAATTAAGAGCCATTGCCACACACCCCTTATTTAAGGAAAAAGCAGCAAGAAGTCTCTAATACCTTTTCTCAGTGCACCTTTATTCCATTCAGGGCTAAACACTGTAGCTCTAGGACATGGTTTTTGGTGCTTCAGTGGTTCAGCCATCTACTAGCCCTTAGGTCTAGGGTGGGGATATCAAGCAGAGCTTTGAGAGTTTTCATGAGGAGCCACCTTAAATTTACACACCTTTTTCATGGAGACCCATCTTTCAACTGAAACTTGAAACTTTAAGCACTGATTTCTCAGTCTTCATCTCAAATCTCTCTGACTCCAGTCGCAAATAGCGCTAAGCACTTACTCAGTGCAATAAGGGAGAATAGGCACATGGCTGGAGGGAGTTGGAAATAGAAGTCTATAAAATACTGTGGCAATTAGAGCAGTGGATTTTTTTTCCCTTTTTTATTCAAAGGAATCCCTTGTAGGAGTTTATTTTCATTCTGCTCTTTTAATTTGTTGATTATCTGTTGCATTCAGCACATTTTTTTCTACCCATGGAATAATTTTTGAGGGAGCTACATTTGTCTCAATTCTTTCTATTTTAATTTTCTTATGGGAAGCAAACCAATTTCTGGGCATTTGGATGTTTTTAATAAGGAAAACATTTGCAATTTCCTTCTTTTTATTGATATCTTTTTGTTTTATATTAACTTTATCTCTAAGTATATGCCTTTTTCATACTCTACCCAGAGAACCACTCTGTAGAAAAGGAAACAGAGATAGAGAGACAGAGAAAGAGACGTACAGAGATACATGGACAGAGACAGAGAGATGAAGAGAGAGGGAGATTGCGAGAGACAGAGAGAGAAGGAGAAAGAAAAAGAGACAGACAGAAGTAAGAATATGATAGAGAGAAACAGAGGCAGACTGACAAAGAGAAATTTAGAGAGACACAAAGAGTGATAAAAAAGGAGAGACAGAGACACAGACCCAGAGAACTGAGAAACACAGTGATATTATGTCAGTAGTACTAGTAATAATCTGCTTTCTTTCCCGGGAAAGGAAATGAACTTGGATTTGTCATTGGGACAACCATTTATCATTCTGATGAGCTCCTGGCAAAGAAATCCAGTGGTACAGTAGATAGAGTTCTGGGTCTGGAATCAGGAAGACCTGAGTTCAAATCTGACCTGGTTATATGACCCTGGGAAATCATTTAACTTTTTCAGCTTCTTTTTTTTTCTCAATTGTAAAATAAGGATAATAATGGCACTTTCTTACCATGGTTGTTGTCAAGAACAAATAAGATAATATTAGCAATATGCTTAGCACAGTGACTGGCACATAATAAATATTCATCCCCTTCCACATTCTTTTTACACAGTCTTTTACATTGCACCCTAAATAAAGTATTCTAAAGTCCTTAAGTTTAAGAATATCCAAAAGATTGAGAGTTCTTGAATTAAATGAACTATGCAAAGGGCAGCTAGGTGGCACAGTGGATAAAGCACTGGCCCTAGACTTAGGAGGACCTGAGTTCAAATCCTGCCTCAGACACTTGACATTTACTACCTGTGTGACCCTGGGCAAGTCACTTAACACCAATTGCCTCACCAAAAACAAAACAAAAACAACAACAAAAATAAATAAAGTATGCACTAGTTTCCTAGAAGATTTCCCCAAATGTGGACTTCTTTGAAAAGTAAGAGGACCATCTACAGATCATTTCATTGAAACTAAAGGAAAGAAAACATGTCAGATCTGAACAAGAAGTCTTGACCTTGCTAACCCCACTATTGATGTGAAATATCCTGACAATGTAAATACATTATAAAGGGAAATTATGGTCAAATTTTGCTACTTTCCAAACAGTGTCCAAACCACAGGGAAGAATCTGTCCATTTCCTTGGGGGAAAAGGTATACAATTGTGAGAAAAGGGATTTACCAAAATGACAGATGGTTGTCCTGATAGCAAACCCAAGTTCAGTACCTTCTGTGAAAAGCTGGCAGATTATTTGACCCCTTTAATGTTCCTTTTTATGTCCATGGATTCTTGGAAGTCCTTAGAATTGTATGCATTTCCTACATTGCATCACAAAAAGGTTCTTTTATATCTGATTCCCTTATATACATTACATGATTGTGCAAGAGTTGTAGTCCCTGATATCCAATTTGGAGAAACATACACAAACTATTAGCTAAGTATAGTTAGAGATTTTCCTGTAGAATTCTAATTGTGAACAGTAAACCAAAGAGGGAAGTTAACTTATTGGAGTCAAAACTGCATTATCAAATCAGGTCCATGTGAACCTCAGTGGGACTATTATGTTTTCAATGAATAAGTCAAAGTTTTTTAATCTTTCAACTGTATAGATGAGGCTCTAATGAGTTAATAGGGTTACCATTCTATGACCTTAAGAAGACCAACAAATGTTGCTCAAACATCTTAGAGCATTGTTTTGGAAAGTGTGGATTAAGTATAGAAAGTAAAGCACAAATAATGACTTATTGTAACTCCTTGGAAAATATTAACTTTCTTTGCCATAAAAGTATAATTATGCTTATAATTTAAAATATATTTATTAAATTTGCCAAGTATTTTTTCAATCTTCTAAGAAATTCTTAATTGGAAGCACTCAATAACAGGTGAAACACATTGAAATTTATCTTGTACATATGTATTGGGCAAATTATTTCAACTTTCTAGGTCTCCTTTTCCTTATCTGTAAAAGGAAATGGTTGAACTCAATGGCCTATATAGTCTCTTCTAGCCTTACATCTATAATCCTTTGAAAATCTCACTGTAATGATTAGAAATTACAGCCTCGATATCATAATATGAGGGACTGAAGAGTCTTGAGTTTGTTAAAGAGAACTAGACAGAGAGGCACTTTCCAAGGTGAGAAAATACATAACATCCTGCTCACTGTAGGTCAAGTTTAGGTAATTTCAACAAGAACCTTATGTTTAATCTCAAAATTTTTGAAATGGCATTTGAGAACCATGATTTTTAACATAAGGTAGCCTTAATATACAGAGAGTTATATAGGACTATAACAGACCTTTGAATTATTCCTAGGAACAAGTTGGCAGTCAGTGCAGCCTGAATAGCTCTGTGGTATGCTGTGTTCTATTCTATTCGTGCACAGCTTATGTCACAGACTAGATGACACCAAGTGAAATAAATGATCAATGCTTCTAAAGAAATGGAAAGAAGCCTACAAAGGGGCATATGAGTTGTGTCAGCATCAAAGACTTAATGACACATAAGGAAAAGAAGGAACTGTCACTTCAGTAGGTACAAGTTTCTTAATGTAGCAAACCAGCACATAATTCAGGATCTAATAGATTTAAATAAGCCAAAAACTAGTGCTAAGGAAACCCTGAAAAGACTAAGAAATGCATTCAAGTCAGTCATGGCCTTGTAACTAAGAAGTTGGCATGTCTTATTTCTAAGTAACTTCTTATTTACAGGCTCTTCTCCATTTTTCAGGGTATAGAGGCACTATGGTCAAAGGGCACAGAGTGCTAAACTCAAAGGCAGGAAGATCTGAATTCAAATTTCACTTCTGGTATCCACTTGTTTTATAACAGAGATAAGTTGCTTATTGCTGTTCCTGAGTTTCCTAATCAGTAAAATGGGCATAATACACATATCCAAGGTTTGTTATTTTCAGTCTTAAGTGAGATGATATATGTAAAGTTCCTTATAAACTTTGAAACACTAAATAAATGGTAGATGTTTGAATCATATGCCTTTTTCCCTAAGTAGAACTTAAAGGAGTTTCTTGTTCTACTTACTGCATTATCTCTATTCTGAGGCATGATCATTACCTTCATGGAAAAAAGCTACTTCTCTTGACACAGAACATATCTTCCTTGTGGGAAAATTATTCTGCCAGGAATGCTGTCTCTGGAAAATGTGCAAGAGATTCCTATCAGAATCTTTGAATAGGAAGGAACTTCACAGGTCACCTAATTCTTCTTTCTGCATAAGTGTAGGAATCTCCTCCAGAGTAGTTTTGACTGTTGCTTAGAGTCAGACAGGGGGTACCATGGATAGAGCTCTGTGTCTGGTGTCAGAAAGAACTGCTCAGATCACTGCATAATCATATATGTTATGTTCCCTACATATTATCCTCTCCAGACAACTCATATGAATTTCCCCCTAAACTCTGTACAGTGAGGTGGCACAGTGGATAAAGAGCTGGTTTTGGAGTCAGAAAGACAGAGTTGAAAACTGGCCTTAAATACTTACTAAATATGTGACTCTAGGCAAGCAGTATAACCTCGGTTTATCTCAGTTTATTCAATGTAAAATGAGCATACAATAGCACCTATAACTCAAGGTTGTTGTGAGGATCAAATAAGATAATATTTGTTAGGATTAGCACAGTGCCTGAAACATAGTAGGCATCTAATAAATGTTTCTTTCCTGTCTAGTTAACAAGCTTCTGCTTGAACATTTCAAATAATGGAGAATCCTCAAATGACATATTCTGCTGCCTCTTGCCTAACATCTTTTTTCTAAAGACAGAGGATGAAGGTTATACTTTCAAAACTAATCTCTACACCAAATGGGAAATTCATGTCATTTGTCATTTGCCTTTGCAACATCTCTTGAATACACTCCCTCCTCTCATTTGACACTGTCGCCACCCTGGAACAGGCCATCATCACCTCATACCTAAACTATTGATGAGTCGGCCTGATTCAAGTCTCTCACAAACTCCAGTACATCCTCCATTCAGCCACTAAAGTGATTGTCTTAAAGTGCAGGTTTGATCTTGTTCCCCACCTACTCAATAAAGTCCAGTAGTTCCCTATCACCTCCAGGGTCAAATCAAACTATCACTGTTTGAAAGTCAAAGCCTTTATAACTAGAATCTCTACTACATTTCCAGTTTTACTCTTTGACAAGTACTCTTACATCCAGCGACATTGGTTCCCTGGCTATTGCAACAAGAAAACATTGCATCAGTTATTTCTATGCATTTTCTCTGACTGTCTCCTATGCATGGAATGCTCTCTCTTTTCATCTCTTATTACAGGCTTATCTTATTACAGGCTTCTTTTATATCTCAATTAAAATCCTATCTTCTACAGGAAATCTTTCATAGTTCCTCTTAATTTTAATGCCATCTCCTCTTAATTATTTCCTATTTATCCATATGTAGTTTGCATATACTTATTGATTGTCATTATTCATTAGATTATAAGGTAATTGAGGACAGGAATTGTCTTTTTTTTTTGGTGAGGCATTTGGGGTTAAGTGACTTGCCCAGGGTTGCACAGCTAGTAAGTGTCAAGGGTCTGAATCCGGATTTGAACTCAGGTCCTCCTGAATCCAGGGCCAGTGCTCTATGCACTGCGCCACCTAGCTGCCCCAGGAATTGTCTTTTTAAAGTCTTGTTTTCAGTTCCAAATTCTCTCCTTCCCTCTAGCCCCTGCCCCACCCTTTGAGAAAATAAAATGTATTATCATATTAGCCATGTGCAAAAAAGCAAGAAAATGAAGATTAAAAAATATGCTCCAATGTACGCTCGCAGTTGGTCAGTTTTCCCTCTGAAGGTAGATAGCATTTTTCATCTTGAGTCCCTTGGAATTATCATTTAACATTGTACTTGTAGCTAAGACTTTTATAACTGATCATTGTTACAATATTTCTGTTACTCTGTACAATTTTATCCATGTTTTGCTTACTTGACTTTCAATCAGTTCATATAAGTCTTCCCAGGTTTTCCTGAAGCCATCTGCTTTATCATTTTTTTTATCAGAATGGTATTCCATAAAAATCATAAAACATGATATATTTAACTATTTCCAAATTGTTGGGAATCCCTTCAATTTCCAGTTATTTGCCTCATAAAAAGAGCCACTGCAACTATTTTTGTACATATGTTTGTTTGTTTTTTTTTCTTTGATTTCTTTGGAAGGTAGACATAGTAGTGGCATTAGTTGTTCAAAGATTATTCAGTTTCTTGCCTGCAGGGACCATCTTTTGACTTTTTTGTACCCTTACTTCTTGTTACAGTGCCTGACATGTAGTAGACCTTTAATAAATGTTTATGGATTAATTGATAAGTGGCAGCATATAGTAGTATTATGAAAGATTGATCAGAAGTCAGTTGTCTGGAGTTTGGATCCTGGCTCTGTCACTAATTATCTATCCATGTGACATTGGAAGATTACAACTTTTCTGACATGGTGTTTTCCAACTTTGGCTCCTCTCCAGTATCAATCTTTGCCCAGACATGCATTTCTATACACCTTGTGTTCAGTCTCTGCAACAGCAGAAGTCTGAAACAGAACAATGTGCAGATATGCAGATAATAGATATGTTGCATAACTTCCAGGCCATTTTTCACAGCAGAAATCATCGAAAACAAACAAAAAATATAGAGAGGTATACCAGACCATAAAATAGCCAAGTCATCAAACTGTATGGTGCAGTCTTACCTACCCATTTTTGTCCAGGTTTTTCAAAAATCTATTCTGTAAATCAAGGATCCTTTGGTTTGACGTCTATACACCAGTGCTATTTTAAAGTATTGACACCACACCTAACTGTTTTTCCTTTCTCTAAAACCAGATATATGCATAGGTCTTTCAAGTTCATCACTGCTGTGTATCCCCAATTTTGTTACTTTGTTTAACCACATATCACCAAGACAATTTATGCCACTAGAGCAAAGCTTTGTCTAGAAAATTCTTGTGCAAGTGATTTTTGAACCCCAGTACAGGACTTTGCCAATTTATTTTATTTGCCAATATATTTTCCAATGATAAAGTTGATCTTATACTTCATAATGTACTGCTTTAGTTTATTGAAATCATTTTGAAACTTGATTATGTCAACTATTAACTATGCCACCTGTATGACAATGGCAAATCTGATTCATTTCTATCAAAGTCATTGATAAATGCTGTGTTCCTTGTTCCTATAAAAATAATCTTTTTTTTTGAGACCCCATAGGGCCCCCTTCCCTTATTTACCACCTGTCATATTTCACCGTATCACAGTAAGGTCCCATCGATAAAACATTGACATATAATTCCTTTTCCTCTGAACTATAGAATTAATGCATGAAAATCAAACCCTAGCCTTTTCTTTAAAACAAGTCCAATAATTGACCAAAATCACAAGAAAATGTAGTTTCCACATGGTCTATATGAATTATCACTTTATATTTTTTTTGCAAGGCAATGAAGGTTAAGTGACTTGCCCAGGGTCACTCAGCTAGTAAGTGTCAAGTGTCTGGGGCCAGATATGAACTCAGGTCCTCCTGAATCCAGGGCCAGTGCTTTGTCCACTGTGCCACCTAGCTGCCCCCTACATTTCTTATTTATTTTATCTTGACCTCTGTTTTTGTAGTTATAGAGAATTCCCGGTGTTGCCACTACTTCCACTTCTTTGAATCATCAATTTTCTTAAAATCTGCAGTCTTAGAAAACTTGCCTCACACAATGAAAACAAACTACCGAAGAATTAAACAAAAAATTACACAATTTGTTGTTGTTATTGTTTAATGTGACAAACTATTTCCATTTACCTTTAAAAATGAGAAATACTAGTGGCTAGGAAATAAACTAATGATTCATTTATATTTCTAACAAGATGAAAAAAATATTCTACTTCCAAAGTCCCTTTTTTTGTTTTAAATTTATTTTAATTTCCTTCCCTTTTAGTTCCTTCTAATTTAACTTCCCTCACTCCACCATATAAGACCACTTATTTTTAAGTCTAACACATGCAATACTGCACCAGCATGTTCACATCAGAAAAATACTAATTACCTATCTATTTCTCTCTTTTGCTCAAGAGAGAACACTACTATGGTTGAAAGGAAGAAGAGCTTTCTTATCTATATACAACTTTCTCCTTGTCAGAGGTATTCTCACAACTGAAAAATTTGATATCACTTGGTAGAGCTTCTGGGAGAGGACTCTATACCCAATTTAAAAGGAAATATTTATAAATATCAGTTGGACTGTACAATTAAAAATACTTTGTACCTGTGTACGTTTTTCCCATGGTCTCTGTTCTGGAGAAGTAGTAGTAGTGGTAGTAGTGGTGGTGGTGGTGGTGGTAGTAGTAGTAGTAGTAGTAGTAGTAGTAGTAATAGCAGTAGTAGTAGTGGTAGTATCAGCAGGAGCAGAAACAGCAACAGTAGCAGCAGTAGTAGTCTTTTGAATAACCCCCCATATATGCCAGACACTGCTATGATATCTAGGTTTGACCTTCATAAAAATATTGGGAAATAGGTATGATTATTATCCCCATTTTATAAGTGAGGAAATAAAATCAGACAGAGGTTAAGTAATGTACACGGGGTCATACAGTTAATATGTTTTTGAGGCTGTATTTGAACTCAGGTCTTCTTGGTTTCATACCCAGCACACTATCCTCTCTGATACCTAGCAGTCTTGACCACCAACATTTATGTTCTGTCTATAGTCATTCCTCTACATGGATTCTGCCATGTAGTCTGCTACATATATAACTCAGAGCAATATTTAGAGTGCTATTAATCAATTAATCAATAAACATTTAAGTACCTACTTTGTGCCAGGGGATATGAGGATATGAATAAAGAAACAAATAACCAATCCCTGCCCTCAAGGATTATATACTTTAGTTCTACTAACACAAATTCTTTTCCTATGGAATATGAAAAATGTATTCCAAGAGAATTATATTTTCTTAACTGAAAAAACCAAGCTTCAAATATAGAAATAAACACAGGCATACTCCTAACCCCCCCACCCATCCCCCACACACAAACAATACTTTGATTTTACTTTCCTTAGAAAAGAAAAATGCTACCTACTCTTTTACCCAAATCATTGATAGGAAGTTTAATAACCTTGGACCAAGCTCAGATACTTTTGAAACTCTACTGGAGATTTTGTGCAATTTTACATCAATTAATGAATAGAGTACACATACTGCTCTGTCAAGGAATACCAGCAAGAAACCAGATTCCTTCAAAATATTACAGAATAATAAAATTGTACAACTGGAAGGAATCTTAAAGATCATGTTCAAATTCTGCTAAACATTATAATTTCTTATGTATTAGCAAAATTTTTAGCATCTTCTGATTGTCTTCCATCTGACTGAGCTTCCACTGTCTATACTTTAATCTCATTACCAGAGTACTTTCCTATTTTTATGAATGAAAGGGAAAAATAATAAAATATGGTAGTTTGCTGTAGCCAACTCTAGACCAAATACTAACTTCTATTTTTGCATTAGCCACTATTTGTGTGGCCTTAAATAAATTATCCCATCTCCCTGATTTAAATTTTTCTCCTATAAAAGTTGAAAGGATTGTTAGACTACATATGGTTTCTTCCTTGTCTAACTGTGAATTCAAGTATATATTTAGATTTATGTTAAATCTTGTGTTTAAGAACAGAAATGTTTAGATCATGGAATCTTGAATATGAGACTTAGAAGATATACTTTAGATCATCTAGTTTAATGTAGTTTCCAAGTGATGAATCTTCCATAGCTATGAGGGAAACAATTATTAATAAGCAATTAATATGGGGGGACCATAACTTTTTCCCTTCCTATTTCCCCATTCAGAAAATGATCTCTCTAGTCTAGTCAGCAGCCTCTGAAGGAAAGGGCTGATTATTAGATTGACTTAACATTCTCCTCAGTCTTGGATGGAATCCACTGAACTGCAAAACCTTATGAACAGAAAAACCCAGTCTAGGCAAGTTCTTGCTCTTAGGAAATAAGCTCCTGTCCTTGGAACCTTCCATCAGAATTAATGAAGGGGAAACTTAGCCAGAGTAGACTGGATAGAAATGGATTCTTTTGTTCAGATTGCTTAGAGCCAGCTGAATCTCATGATCAGGTCATGTTCTCAGCAGGAGGAGCTGAAGACTTTTTACCCACCTCCTAATTAATATGTCCCAAAATCATTGATTGTCAACCAATCAGAGTTGATTTACATTATCAGATATACCCCCTTTTCCAAAGTCTTTGTAAGCATTTAGTGTTCTCCAGGGGCCATCTTTGGTTTATGAGAGTAAGCTACTGACCTTAATCTATTAAGTATTTACTACCCATAATTAATAAATTGGTTATTAGTTATCCAGAAACCATCTCTCTTGGATTTTGATTCACCTAACTGACTGGGTTAGGGATTAGAATACTGGGACAGCCTCTAACACCTGGGCAAGTCACTTGACCTCTATCTACCTTAGTTTTTTCACCTATAAAATGGAGATGAGAATAATGCCTAAATCCTAGGGTTAAGTTGAGGGCCAAATATAATAATGTTTGTAAAGCAGTTTGTAAGGTGTAAAGCACCACAGAAATGCTAACTATTAAATATTTTTATTATATCCCTGCCAGATTATTACAAAATTATTAATGGAAAATTCTATTAAATCCATTTACAAGACAAATTAGCCCCATTTGACCTAAAATTTACAGCTAAGATGTAATTGGATCTCCTGTGATATTTCATTTGTTGTGGCTAGGCTTGCGCTTTACCCTTAGTCCTGGAACCTTTCACACTTGTTGGCTTGAACTAAAAATAATTTTGTTAAGTGTCTGAGGCTGGATTTGAACTCAGGTCCTCCTGAATTAAGGGCCAGTGCTCTATCCACTGCACCATCTAGCTGCCCCAGCTTATTGTATTCTAAAAAGAAAAAAACTATTCAGGAAGCCAAATTTAAGCCTAGCCCACTAGATTTGGCATATTGACCAGAGTTATTTTTTAAAGTGTGTATTTTCAATGGTTTCATGGTTAAACTCTTTTTTTTTTCAATAAGAAAAGCATTCTAAGGAACAATGTGGATAATGCGTGAGGGTTTGGTTAGATTTATGATTTTCCCTACTGGAAAAGTCCTTATTTAGAACAAATTAAGAACTTCCTTTTAGAATAAGAAAAAGTCAAGGAAACATTCAATGCAAGGCAACAAGTATTTATTATTACTTATTATATGAATTGTTGAGGACATAAATATAATTTATAAAATAAAAAAAGGAATCTGCCCTCAAGGAGCTCATGTTCTAAAGTGGGAAGTCAATATGTAAAAGTGATATAAAAGTGGTGAGGAAGGGAGTGGTAGGAAGTACCCAAAGGAAGCATGTTTTTGAGGTCTGGAAAATCAAAAGTACTTCAAGTAAAGAAATGAAGCTTGTCTTGGCTGAGCACTTGTCCAAAATGTAGGCCCTACAAAGAACTCAACAATGGAAGAAGGAATAATGGAGCCAGCATGTCAAAGGGAAGATCCAGAATGAGAAGGCCACAGGTACTAATGAATAATTTTCAGAGAGAAATGTCCCCATCATACTTAGGAAAGTTGCAGAGTGAGATTGTAGCTGATGCATAATGCTGGAATCCAGCAAGTCATAAGCACAACAAGTAGGAAAATGAGCGTTTTGGCAGCTGGGATTGATTGTTAAGTTGTGTTTTATAGGACAATGAAACTGATAGAAAGATTGTTTGGATCTTACTAACTTCTCCAGGAAAGGTGAATTGCCAAAACTAGGACAATAATATTTAAGGCTAAGAGCATTACATGTACTGTAGTTAGAAGACAAACTAATGATTTGGTTGACTTTCCAAGTGAATAAATCAATGTTAATTGAGTAAGGGACTAAAAAGCTGCAGGAGGAAAGCATGTTTTCTGATGCATAGGTGTTTTTGATGATAGCTTCATTGGAACTAAGGAACTGACAGCTATGAAATAGCATAACAGGGGTAATCATGATTTGGTATCAGAGCAGGTGTTAAACAGTCCTCGAGCTTTTTCTATTGTTACCACAAGGTAACTCTCTACTATGTAAAAGTAATGCCTTCTAATATTAGGGGGTTAGAAAATAGGGTTTTTTTAATTTAAACAGTCAATAAACTTTATTACAATGGCTAATAAAGGTATAGTCAAATCAGAGTTATTCTAACATTTGTCAGTTCCATGAAGAATTCTATCAAGTCAGTGAGCTATTATATGACTTGTTCTTGAAAAATCAGTTAAATCAATCGGAAACTTGAAATAGGGAAACATGTTAATGTCATCTCATGTAGATACTTTGGAGAATTCTTTATACTTGGCCCCAAAAGATGAAAACACTCACTGTCAGTTCTCCAAGGGGAAATAGCAAGGAATGGGCCAAAATAGTACAAGGAGATGGATTTATATAATAAAAAGTTCTATATCCACAATAATTACAGAAATTCAAACTAAAATAACTCTGAGGTCCTACCTCACACCTATCAGATTGACAAAGTTAACTAAATAAAGTAAAATGAAAAATGCTGGAAGGGTTGTGGAAAAATAGGTATATTAATGTATACTTGTAGGAAACATAAAATTGTTCCAGCCATTCTGTAAAGTTATTTGGAACTATGTACAAAATATATGAAATGATGGAAAATGCTTTGATCCAGTGATAGATAATACTACTAGAACTATACATCAAAGAAAACAAAGAAATACAAAAAAAGATCCAGAGTAATATATATGCAGTAGGGATGTTGGAAAGGAGAGATTATGAATCATATGAAAAAAAAATTAAAAGATAATAAACATGAAGGTGTTGGGTTTGAGGGTTTGGATTTATTCCTCCTCCCCATCACCTTCCACTCTTTAACTTGAATTTACTTTGGTTATTTTTCCGATTCAATATTCAGTATAGCTCCTGCTTAACTGTGTTTATTCTACCTTAAATACATAATTTTGAAGATCTTTCTCTTTAGAGAAGAAACAATATAAAGAACAATTCTACTTTGTCAGAGTTATTGATTAATTTACCACCATTTTCAACACAATGTGACATTCCTTTCATCTTTCTTCTTGTTCTAGAGGTTAGTTGTTCTTTTTTTATGTCCTCTTTTTTATCCTGATTTTTCTTTGTAACATTAAGCAATTATAGCTTCTTACATGGTTGAGATTATTCCCATGAATCTATGTCAGACATTCTTTTGTATGTATCCTTGCTTTTGTATCTATCTCTCATATATTCCCTTTTAAAATGTGATCTTATGGAGGCAGCTAGGTGGTACAGTACATAAAGCACTGGCCATGGATTCAGGAGTACCTGAGCTCAAATCCGGCCTCAGACACTTGACACTTACTAGCTGTGTGACCCTGGGCAAGTCACTTAACTGCAATTGCCTCACTAAAAAAATTTTTTTAATTAAAATGTGTTCTTATAAAATTCTTGCTCATCTCCATTGGTTTCCATAAATGTCATTCCCTATCCCCTAAGTACCTAACACATACTCATTTTTTTTTGTTGTTGTTGATTGGCATAATTTGCAGTTATTTGTGAATAAACTGAATTTTTAAAATGTTATTAGACCTTTGATCCTCTCTTCCTTTTTTTGAACTCCCACAATTCCATAAGAACCAAATATGAGGAAAGCTATCATTGGTCATATAATCCCAAGTTATCCTTTTTACAGATAACAAAAAAGCTCAAGCAGGTTGAGCAACTTGCCCAAGGATCCATAACCAAAAGAATACACTTATATTTTCGCTAAACTTTTGAAATCGGCTTTCCTATATACTCAGTTACATTTCTGACTGAGCCACACATGGCCTTTCTTTGCTAAGACATGAACTCACAGATAACATCATCACTTGATTCTAGGGTTCTTGTCACTTCCATTTCACCAAGCAGTTATTTCTTGTCAGTCAGAGTTAAGGCCAGAGTAGTGGTTCCCCTCACTGATTCCTCAACTTGCTGAAAGATGAAAATGTCAGCAATTGTCAGGTGCCAGGCGTAAAATGAATTTTCTGTTGTATTTCATATTATGAATATAATGGCTATTTATACATACTTGCTCATTTACATAACTATGAGCTTTGAGAATGTGGCATGATATCCATGGAAGATTCATTTTCCTCTTTAGTGATAACTGAGAAAAGCTGTGTGTGTGTGTGTGTGTGTGTGTGTGTGTGTGTGTGTGTGTCTTTCCCAGGTGCCTCTATTTTTTTAAAAAAGAATACAATTTTCAGTGATTCGGAATAAATCTATAAAATAAGAAAATACTGAAGATGAGGGTTTAATGTTAACATCAAGTCATTAATTATAAATAGTTAAATATATTAGGGTTGATGAGTAGCTCTATGCTGATTTAGTTTCCTTGGTATTGTCATTGGCATTTTCTGACTTGCTTCATTCATCATGATGAACTACAGACATTTTTCAGTATTTAATGCACAAAACTTAATTACACCTGAATGCCACAGATTCCTTAAAACAAAACAAAAAAAATTCTTTGTTTTCTAAAATGTTTTCTCCTATAAGAAATAAGAACTCTACTAGAACTGAAGTGAATAGTCTATATTCCTGAGCTCAGTTTCTTTCTAGAGTTGAATATGCATTAATGCATGTTGAAAAATGAACACATTTTCCCTCTAATATCATGTTATTGTCTTTCCACTCAATACTCTTTTTCAAGAAGAAATAGTTTTATTTTTACTAATGACATAAATTGAAAGCCATGGGTGTCTGTTTATAAATGTAGCATGACTATGGGCTTGTGGCATTTGAATCACATTGTTTTTATTATTGGCAGGTCAAACAAATAATATTCATATTTTTAAATCACCAATTAATCTTTAAAATTCATTGTAAACATAGAAATCATATATCTAAACTTGATAAGGACCTTAGAAGATATTTCCCCTTATTTTACAGATGAGAAAACTCGGGGCCGGAGGAGTCTGAGTGACTTGTCTAAGGTTATACTCAGTTTAAGTATTTAAGGTGGGATTTGAAACTAAGTACTCTGACTGCCTCCAGTATTCTTTCTATTAAATCACAGAGTCCTAATTATTTGTCTAGATGACCATAGCTTAAATAAAAGAAAGACTTAGAACTTTAATGACATCTACTATTTGTGTACCACTCCTGAACTGGATATGATTACTTGCCCACTTATACACCGACTCCCACTGGAGGAAGAAAAGGCAGAATGGTTGGGGAGATAACAAAACAAACATGGCTACTAGCAAATAAACCTAAAATAGGGATGGAGAAAGAAGTTGCTGACAAGCAGAGAGCAGAAAGGGAAGGAACTATGTATGTATGTATATATGTATCTATCTATCTATCTATCTATCTATCTATCTATCTATCTATCTATCTATCTATCTATCCATCATCTATCTATTTATCTATCTATGTACTCCTGGTGCTGTATCTATCTAGTCCTTTAGTGAATAAAGTGACTGAATGCCATTAAATTTCCCCTCATATCAAAAAGTGGTTAAGAATTTGCTCATATAAAAGACCAAAGCTAAAGGTACTTTGAAGAAATGATAATGAAAATCAAGCTAAGTGATAATTCCTCCTACGTAGAAGATTGGTGCTAGGGAATATATACATATAAAACTAAGATTACAGAATGCAAATTCTATTTATCCAATCTGGAATTCAAATTATATAGGAGTCTACATGTTATCTGAGTGAATTACACAATGACCAAGAGGTAACTGTGTGTGACAGAGAGTGTGGAGAGTCAAGAACATTGGCTGAAGAAATTGTTTTGCAAGATTGTAGTGTCCTAAATAATGATCAGAAAAGCTATGGAATTTAGGAAGTCTTTTTTTCTTCCACCAAGGACAACAAGACAGTCTAATTAATCATGTAATAATTGTTTGAGCATACAATCTCTTCATCTGTCTAGCAGTGGCAACAGTGGAGAAGATTTACCATTGAAAAGTTTATTTATTTATTTATTTTGGTTTGGTTTGGTTTTTAAAAGAAACTGCATCAAAACTAAGACTGAAGTCATAGTTCAATGTTTCCTTCACTGGGGGCCAACCACCCATAGTGATTGGTAATTATCAGTGTTTCAATGGTGGGGATCAGAGGGAAGGGACATAAAGAGGAGTTAAATTCATGGAACAATAAAATTTTGACTAAAATGTGATGTTAATGACAGAATTAGTGGTTGACATGAATTTTTCCTAACCTCTCTTCCCTAAGTTCTTGTGTGTATATAAATACAGGATGAATGACATTAGTTTACACCCAACTAATCAAAGAATCTACCAATAATACGTTCACAAATGAATAATTATAACATACCTTCATAAAAGGTCAAATATTAAATGGAAATCTTTCCTAAGAGATAAAAAGAACGCTGCTGTAAAATGAAAACAGGCTCCATAGAAAATGCTTTGGGGTTAGGGCATGGAAAATTTTGAATTTGTTTATTTTCTCCAAACAGAGGGAAAGCTGGGATCCATTATTCTGCTACAAAATTCCTCCTCTGCACTTTGCTAATACAGAATGTAGGCAGTGATTGTGTAGACATGTAACTTGACAATAGAGAAGACAATTCTGGGTATCTGTCAAGGCTGAATAAATAGCAAGCATGTTATCCCTCTCTTGCTTCATGTTTTTATCAGTCATCCCAGTGTGCTTTTGGTATGAAGCAGGAATTTAAGCACCTAAAAACAATAGCTGAACAAAAAATGTAAAGCTACAATTAAACACATTCTTAGATTAATGATTTCCTTATGTAGCTATATTTATTGATTCATTCATTAATTTATTCAACCAATATTTATTAAATCCTTACTATATACAGGATGCTCTGATACAAACTTTGGTGACACAAAACTAAATAACTACAGTGCCTTCCCTGAAAATATCTTCTATTTTACCAGAGGGAATACAATATGTAAACAAATAAATCTAATACAGGTGCCAGGGTACGAGACAAGTTCCAAATTCAACTCTTCCTAACTTTAAGTCTGACACTATATCTACTCCACCCATTAGCTGCATCTCTATATAGTTCTTGGCCAGGTGAAATTTGAATACAAGGAAATAAGATAATGTCAAGAACAAAGGACAACATAAAGTTTAAATTGAAAGTTAAGTTAGCAGCATTTACTCTTTTATGTCTTATTAGACTTTGAGGTCTTGTGTCTATAATTAGTTCTGAAAGCGATTTTTGTTCTTTCATTAATTGTATCAATAAATATTATTTGATTTTAAATTTATAATACTTTTTTTATCCCCAGCACTTAGCACAGTGTCTGATGCATAGGAGGTTCTTAGTAAATGTTTATTAATAGGATGAAATCACATCTTGCAATCTAGAGGACTTAAATGAGACGTATTTTTTTCTTTTATATCTAATATTCTGCCAATTATAACATAAACTTCATATTTCAATAAAAGTATTAAGATATACATTTATCTTCTGCAGTCTCACTAAAAATAATTATCATGATTTGGGGTATGACATCCTTATTAATATTATTAGCTCATTTTCATCTTTTTTTCAGTGGAGTTCAGTTCAATATAGTTCTGAGACAAGACACAAGATGATGATTATGCAATATTTTACTGACTATATACAGTTAAAGTTTTCTTATTCTTCAAATTACTGTACTTTCTTTTATATATAATCCTCATATAATTCTCAGGAGAAAATTAATTTCGTGAGACCAGAAACAATTTTGTCATCTTTGTATTCCCCGGTTTGCAGCTCACAGTTTCATTGGTCACTCTCTCATTGGAGCCTTTAAGCAAAAAATCAATAGCTATTTGTGAATATGTTGGACTGAGGGTGCCTTTTGAATATGGGATAGACTACATGTCCTAAACAATCAGTTTCAATTACAAAATTAAGGGATATTTGTGAAATGCAAAAGACAAAGTATAAAGACTTAATGGTCTATTTTTCCTTTTTGAAGGGTAAGAGAAGAGTACATGAATATCATGATTTTGAGCATGATGGATAGGAAAAATGACGGTATCATTGATTGAAAGGAGACAAACCTAGAGAAAATGGTGTGAATGGATAAACAGTGAGTTATGTGTCAGATACAGGGATTCTGAAGTGCTGTCAGGGTAGCCAAGTGGAAATTTTCACTAGGCTATTTGAAATGAAGATTATAGCTTGGGGAATAAGTTAGAGCTAGAGTTATAAATTTGAGAGTAATATATATGCAGATGATATTTGAAACCTTCAGAGTGAATGAGATGTCTTAAGAGAACATAGAGGTGATCACTGGAACTTCTGAAATGAGACAATTTGGAGATATGAGTGAGGATTTATAATGATAATGATAATAAGAACTGGAATATATAAATGTTTGAAGGCTTGCAAAGCACTTTTTTTTTCCTGTGGCATCTTGTTTGCCCTTACAACAACCATATAATGTTGTTGTTTTTATTATCCAAATTTTACAAATGCAAAAGCTGAGGCTGAGGGATTTAATGACTTGTTCAGGGTCACACAGCTGGTAAGTGACTGTGGTAGAATTTGAATTCTGGTATTCACCCAGAGTCCAGTATCATAATAAGAATATTAAGAGAGGAAAGAAACACAAAGAGAATGACAGAAAAAGACAGATACAGTGAGAGACAAAAAGAGACAGGGGGACAGAGACAGAGAGAGATATGTCTCGATGATTAATTGAGAAATAAATTAATTATTGTGAGGTGAAGCACACCAATAGGTATTCATGATCAGTAGAACTAAAAACACTACTTCTAGCCCCTGAAAGTCCTCTGGAATACTGAAGAGAAAAATAATGAGCCACACTCTCAGGACACATGTTGCTGATATGACTCGGTATGTGGGATAATAATCCCAAAGACTGTGCTACAAATGTCTTTTCAGAAGGTGAGAAAGCATTCCAAACTGAGGGGACAATGAACAGCTCCTTGTGGGAGATGGGATATTAGTTGGGACTTGAAAGAAGATAGGGATTCTGTGGAGATGAGTAGGGAATGTATTTAACACATCTGGGCACTAGGGATATGCTGCTCATTGGCACAGACTTAGGAAATGGAATGCTGAATGTGGGAACAGCATGCTTGTTTTCTACGACAATTTTCAAAACGTGCAACATTTACCATGTAAGCTACCTCATTGTTCTTTATGTCTTCTGTGCTCCATCATTCAATTTTCAATTTCATTTGACCCTGCCAAATCCTTGCACATTCCTACAAACTATTCAGCATATTACAGTATTCTTGTGCAATATTTAGTAAGAGCTGGCATTCTGCTAAGAACTGCGATTTAGAAAAAGGACTACTCTCAATCAAATGCAAATTTCAAGCTGAATGTTAGACAGAAACATCAGGCTAAGCAAAATAATTCTGAAAGACTAAGAAAATAATGGGATTCAGATATTTTAAAACAACATTTTAGAAACATTTGTATTGTCTTTTGTCCCTTTTTATTTGTATTAGATATTTCATATTTAGATGATTTATTAATAATCACCAAGTGGCTGGGATGTTTTCACATCATTCAAACAGAAAGCATGAAAGCAAAGGAGTGATCTATGACCATAGAATGATTATCATGACATTAATATTATAGGCGCACCTATATAATTTTTCTTCCTATCTCTAAAACCGTGAAAGGTTTTTCTAGATTCAAGAGCTTTCATTGGTGACTTATAAAGCTAACTAATTCATTAACAATAAATTAGAAGAAATAAATAGTTCATGGGATAGCTATCCATCCTTGGAGGCACTGTTATACAGTGGAAATGCCTGTGGCTCTGAGGTTCAAGAGGATCTGGTTTCAAATCCTATCTGTTACCACTTATGTAATTGTGGTGGTCATCAGTTTCTTCACCTATAAAGTGAAGGGAAAAGCTCCTGATGTCCCTTCCAAATGTAGATCTCTGATCGTTAAAACACTAAAATCTGAAAAGGGATAGGGTAATCTCCTTGTAATAACCACAGAGGATAGTTTGTTGTTGTCCTTAATGCTCAGAGGATCAAAATGACATTTCAATATTGGAATCAAGGTACAGTATGTCTGGCTGTGACTATTAAACAAATAAGAACTTAGAAGGCTCTACCACAGATAAGGTACAAATGATCCTGACCACATAACATTTGGTTTAATTATTTCTCTAATATTATGTATCTTGCACTTCTTTTGAGCTATTTAAGTTTTGCTTTGCTCATAGATCACAACACTTTCTGCAATGTGGGTATGCCATGCTGGGAAGTTCTGTGCCAGTGTCTCCAATACTTCACAATTGACACCAAAAGTCTTCAGAGAGACCTTTAGAGAGTCTTTGTATGGCTTTTTCTGACCTTTTTATGCTTTGTTTGCCTCAGGTAAATTCCCTGTAAAATAAGCAAATGTGCATTTGTCATTCAAATTATGTGGCCAGCCCATCAGTGTTGGAAGTAGAATTTGAATGCTTGGCAGTTCAGCTCAAGAAAGAACCTCAGGGTCTGGTACCTTATCTTGCCAGATAATCTTCAGAATCTTTCTAGAACAATTCAAATGGAAGTGATTCAGTTTTCTGGTGTGACTTCAGTATGCTATCCAGGTTTCACAGGCATACAACAATAAGGTCATCATAACTTTCTGTAGACCTTCAGTGTGCTAGGCAGCTTGATAGCTCTTCTCTCCCACAATTTCTTTTGGAGGTTTACAAACCTCAAGCTAGTTCTGGTAATACATGTATCAAACTCATCATTTATGTGTACATCCATGGAAAGTATGCTGCCAACGTAAGTGAATTCATCCACAGCATTCAAAATTTTTTTCCATTTGCTGTAACCAATAATTCCACATATGGATGGTGTAGTGCTGACTGGTGGAGAACCTCTGTTCTCATGGTGTTAATTGTCAGGCCAAAATTAGCACAAGCAGCAGAGAATCAATCAATACTCTGTTGCATCTCAGCTTCAGAGGCTACACTGAGTGCAAAAGCATCTGAGAACAAAAAATCTTGCACCATTTCTCCCTCTACCTTAATCACAGCTTGTAACCTTTTCAGATTAAATAATTTACCATCAATGTGGTCACTGATCTTGTTGACATTTTCTTCCTCATTGAAGATATCCAACATTGCTGAAAATGTCATGGAAAAAAATCATGGGAGCAAGCACACAGACATGCTTTACTCCACCAGTGACTGGTAAAGTATGAAAGTATTGTTCATTATCCAGAACCCATGCAATTAAGCCATCATGAAACAATACAATAGTGATGAACTTCTCTGGGCACCCAAATTTTGTCACAAACTTCCACAAGACCTCATGAGTAACAATATCAACAGCCTTGGTCAGATTGATAAATATTGTATACAGACCTCTGCTCTGCTCCTGGCATTTCTTCTGGAGCTGTAAGGCAAGAAACATCATATTGATAATTCCTTGGCCCTTTGGATAGATGACCATTTTCCAGGTGAGTGATCAACCTATTAATGAAGACTCTGGCAAGAATCTTACTGACAATTACTAAGGGAGAGAGAGGACTCTTTTTGATTTTCTAAAACAACATGTTTCCCTTTTCTTTATAGAGATGGACAATGGAAGCATAAAAAGGGTCTCCAGGGTTTCATTGAATTTTCCTTTGACCTCATCAGGGTTTGTCATGGTTGAAGCATATCCATTTATGATGATGGTGTGGTGTTTTCCCACAAGTAGCATTCTCTTTGTCATGAGCTTGTCGTTTGGGAAGCATACAAGCTTGTTGACCTTAGACTTTATCACAAAACTTATGCCCACTCCTCATCTCAGTGACTACTCCAGACAAATGTATATCCAGTTCTGACTTGAGTAAGCTTACCTTCATTTACCAGCCCTGTTTCAGTGAGGTCTGCTATTTGGATGTGATAACTATTGAGTTCTTTTGCAACAAGAGCTGTTTGTCTTTCAGTTCTACTGGATTTCATATTGCCTATGAGCATGCCCACATTCCACATACCAATGGTAAATGAAATCATCTTCACAGAAGTTTTTGTACATTTTTTGTATGTATCCAACAACATAGTAGGATCCCTGACTCCTATGATAAACAAAGCAGGGTTAAATTAAGTGAAGCAGACAAATTGTAGGGTATCTTTTCTAGTCCCTTCTTCATGTCAGGAGGTGAGTAGTGCAGTCCTACTAAAAAGGCTGCTCACACACCAAGGGTACTGCCAAATCCACAGTAGTTTTGGTACAGGAAGATGACCCTAAATTCCTGGACTGCCTGTGTCTAGGGTTTTGGTTACAGCCCCCATTGTATATAGGAGCATCTGCTTCCTCTTTTGCCCAATGCCACAAGACTTCAAGGGAGGTAAAAAAAAATTATAAAATGACATGGTTGATGTGTTTTGACTTGTGAAAAATTGAATCTAAGTGAGACATAGTTACTAAGGTCATCAGCCTCACCCCCTTCCAGAGTCATTGGAGTCCAGTGGCAAGAAAAAAGTCAAAATGACTGTCACTTGCTTAGGATGCAGTGGATCACCTTGGCATCTCCATTGTCTAACCAAGCACTAAGCACTCCACAGTGCCTGTTTCCACCACCTTCATGGCCCATTGAAACAAATTATTTATATCTATCTCTTCAGCAAGGGAAGTTTTCACATGCTTACGGTAGACAAACACCCCCCCCCCCAACTCATCAATGTCTTTCTGGACCTTTGGTTACTTTCAACCTGGTTTAGCACATCTGCCATTATGGTTTTTGGGGGTATGACCACTGTGAATGCTAGAGCTTCTAGGAACCACAAGTGAGAGTTAGGTGGCAAATGGACACCAGAGGTGAAAAACAGCCCTGAAAAAAGGTTCAGCATCACACAAGCCAGAGGTACTAGTCTTCCCTAAACATCATACACTACAAAGGGTATCAGTTTCTCAAAGCTTAGAGCAAGATCAATTACTTCCCCCCTCCCATAAGATAATAAGAAAAGAAAAACACTTTGTTTCCCTCAATTTGGTTACATTCAACAAAAACTTATTTACTGGACATATTTGTTGGCCCTAAGGAGGGTTCCAGTGGATAAAGAGATTGAAAAAATGAAAGAGACAACTTTATTGCTCTTCTTTGGTTGATTTTATGAAAGAGTGAAGACTAGATGATGCTACCACATGGGAAAATAGGTTTTGAAGAAAGGAAACTTCTACATCTAGACTCCCAGAAAGACTAGGGTTAGAGTTATATTCATGTCCACTAATGGAGAGAGAAAAAAGATTTTCTGTATGGATTTAGGTATTGGATAGGGGCACCTAGTTGATACAGTGGTTAGAGCAATGGCCCTGGAGTCAGGAAGATGTGAATTCAGTTTTGGCCTCAGATACTGATACTTATGAGCTGTGTGACCCTGGACAAGTCACTTAACCCCAATTGTTTCAAATATTTGGGACCATCTCGCGTTGTACTGATGTATATCTTGCCACTAGACCAAGATGGCTCTTGATGAGAAAGTCTGGTGATGTTGCACAGCCCTTCCTCACTTAAATTCAATTCACTGCAAGTCATGATATCACTTCTGATATCAAGGTCCTCTGAGAATGAAGGACAAAGAGCAACAACAAGATATTGGAAAGAGTCTCTACTTTCTTGAGCATTTTATGGACTTCTTGTTTCCTCAAATAATACTACAAAACAAAAGGAAATATTGGTCGCAATAAATGATAACCTGCTACCAATTCCCAAGCACCTATCTACAGTGAACTTGAAGAAAGGGTGAGCATCCATGCATTTCCAAACAAAACAGATTCCAAATTCTATCACTAAATGGGACCCAGGTTTAATTAAAGCCTGTCCCTCATGATACCAGTGATAGATAAGAAAGGCTTAAATGCTAAGAAAGGAGTATTGAGGTTTATTGTAGGCTTTTATCAGACCAGAATTACCAAATTTTGAATTCATTCATATTTTATTCAATTTCAGTCAATTCCAGAATTATTACCTTTGTCTCACTATGTCCCCATCCAGAATTTACCCTGGGAACATCTCTCAATATAGTTTATGTCTAGGTCTCCACAGATATATACATGTGGACAAAACATTACCTGGTTCTAATAATTCTACTTCACAAAAAATATAGAAAATGTGGATATTACTGGGATGTCCTTTAATGGAGAAAATGCAGAGGTGACTCCCGAAACCCATAAATAAAGTAAATATCCCATTTCTCCTGTAACTTCTACTTGCCACAATGTCCCTTCTCCAGTGAATTTCACTTTCCACAACATCACAGAATCATAGAGAAAAAACCTGAAGTCATCTAAATCTAAAGATGGACCATATGACCTTTAATTACAGGTAAGGAAACTGAATCCCAGATAAGTTAGATAGCTTAACTTAGATCACACAGGTAGCAAGAGTCAAAAGTAGAAATTGAATTTAGGACATTTGATTGCAGAACCAATGATGTTTCTAATGCCCCATGCTGGTTCTAAAGTCCTTCAAATTTTTAATGCTACCCTACACATTTTATTTCCCTAGGAAGGAAACCAAACCTGGCTTTGCTATGTAGCCAAACTGTGACATTCTACCAAGTCCCAATTTCCAGAAGAATACATGCAGTGTTCAGGACTCAAAAGGCCACCTTATTGTTTGTTCTCCTTTAAAGAGAGAAAAATTTTGCTACTTTAGAGAAGAAACATAGTGTGCACAGAAAACTTAAAATGTGTTGTTACTTTTTATTTTTAATATTCCCTCTATCCTTAAAATTTAAAACTCATACTGAAGAACCTGGGTGGGGTGGAGGTGGAAGGGCAGGGAAAGAGCCATAAGTATAGGATCAATTAAGTATATATTGTATTCCTCTTATGTTCAAGGCACTGTGGTGAATATATAGATAATGGAGAAAATACATGTTTTCAAGTTATTTAAAATTTAGTTAGGGAAACAACATAGACATTAAGCCATAACTACTAAGAGGGCCATGTTCTAGTAATTTCTTACTAATGGGGCCCCAATTCAGGGAAGGGATAGGATACCACTCCTCCCACTCTACACCAGTGCCACTGATGACACCTGAGTGGTAGGCCAGTTGAAGACAATCATGAAAGGGGACTATTGGATTACTTCTTTCCCCTCTCTCCTCCAGGCACATGAGGGTCATTTTTTCTCAATTTGCTAAGCCCAAAGATTTTATGTTTGCATTCAAGGTGTAGCAGAGAATGTTATTTATGCCACTATACTATATGTGTATATATATTTATGTCACTTACATTGTGAGCCAAACCATGTAATAGAACCTAATTTTCATAAAAAGATGAAAATTAAACCTTTTCAAAGAACTTTGCATCACACCTGATGACCTCAAACGCAGGATGATGACGTGTTGGGCATTTTAAAGAATCTCTTACTATGCTTATGTGTATGCTCCTTTTTTCTATAGGTTATAAGGTGTAAAAAGGGAAGACCCCAAAACTTTGACAGAAAAGGGGAAAATCCCACCCTATGTATGGTAACACCTCAGAAACCAGTGGATATGAGTAGAATAAATGATCTTTGAGTGCTAGGGACAGAGACAGCCTAATAGAGTTTTATTTCATTGTGCCACATCTGAGTTATGTGGTCACATCCAGCATCAGAAACAAATCTCCATTTACTGCTCAGTCTATGTTGTCTTTATGTCCCTATTACTTACAGGTCAAGTTACAAGATTTTATGATAGAAATAAAAATGGCTAATCAATTGGTAACTAGAAAAAAGAACTCAACATAACCCAGGGAAATATGTGAATGAAGAATTTGTAGGACAAATTTTACATGTAATTTCTTCCTCTAGGAATAGCAAGGCTGACCAATTTATGCATAGCAATGTGGTTAAACAGTACTTAAATGTAGATAAACCAAAGCATCACTCCTCGAACACTGGACACACTTTTCTTATCCCTCAACCCGTTTTCCCTCATCTTTTTTTTCTTTTTTGGCTTTCAGTGCATTTGTGTTCAAGTTTTTCAAAGATTTATATACTTCAGCTTTAAAAACTTTGAATTTACTGTCCATAGTTCTCCTGACCTTCCCCTGTTTAGGCCTCTCACATGTGAATGTAGCAAAAAATCAAAAGTGGTTTTGCTTTTCACAAAGGAAAAACTGACCAAAGTTAATCAGCTTTTTACTTTGCTAGAACAACAAACTATCATATGTTTATGTACTGATTTACATTGCTATTTATGTGAAAATTGTCAAAATGTAAATTAAATATAAATGTTCATGCTTTAAAAGGGAAAGAGAGAGAGAGAGAGAGAGAGAGAGAGAGAGAGAGAGAGAGAGAGAGAGTTCCCTTTTACCTCAGAGAATCATATAGACATTCAGCTAAATAAATTGTACTTAGAACTTATACAACTCCAGGGTGGTTGTGTAGGGACTCATTCTTGGGGATAATAGACAGTCAAATCTAATCCCCATTGGATCCTCATGAATAACATATTAAACAGTAAACAAAATCCAGGTCCCTTGCTTTGTTAGGTCATGGCTTTAGAATTTTCTTGCAACTCCTGACAGCACCACCCACAGGTGACTTCTTTGCTTCTCATCTCTGAACAGGAGAAAAAGTGCTTAAGAAATTCCTCTTTTCTCAATAGAATGCAAATTTCCTGAATTCTGGAACTTTTGAGCTGCTCTTGGAAACTCAAGATACTGGTACTACTGAAGAAATTCCTCTCTTTTCTTGTTGGAAGAAAATATTCTAGGATCATACCACTGAGGAAATCCTCAGGTACAGTATTTCTTGTGACTTAGAGCATAGGGTTACTTTCTATCTGGTGTATGGTTGAGAATATATGCCCTTGCCTCTCTAAGGCTGTGACCAAGGATTCAACATCATATGAGACCTCTCCTGTCAGATAACATTGGAGATTGTGTAGTTTATGCATGATCCTGTTTGAAGGCAGTCATTAATGGATGTTGGATAGTCAGAAGGAAGTGTAGTGGAAGAATCACACTCTACCCAACTACCCTAAGGTCCTGGTTCTGATCTCTCCACCAGCAAGAAACAAAAAAGGGGAAAACTTTTAAAGACTATACAAAGAGGCAGTTCTTCTTCCTTGAGAGTTTAGGCCAAAACACTGTGCCAATAGTAATGAATGTTATGCTATAAAAGATACCATGGAAAACATTTGTCGTGCTCTTCATTGACAGAAATAATCAAAACATGAAAGATGCACTGGGTTCACTCTGTAACCCATCAGGTAAATCAGGGTATTTGCTTGATAATCCCCAAAGTAATATTTTCCTAAGGATTTCTCAGCCCAGTTCTATAACATGAAAAGACAATGAACTCCATAATTCTGCTTATAAATCATATTACCATGTTAGTTTTTATTATGTATTAATATAACATAAAAAGTAATTGGAAGGAATAGGATGAATTTTTCAGTCTTCATGATAAGAACATTCTTTACCACAAAGCAGAAGAGGGGAGAGATCATTAGAAAAAAAGGGAAAAGATAACTGTTTCTTTTACAAAATGGCTTTTATTCCATCAATGTCTCTTAAAAAAATAAAAACGAATAATTGTTGCTTTAAATTGATCTTTCTTTTGGTTTATGTTGTTGGTCTGACATAAATTAGTGTAACTTGGATTTAATTATCCCTCTGGGACAGGACTGAGGAACAACCATAATACTTTATGGAGAGTGTCTATTGGCTTGCCCTTCTAAGCAGTTTTCTTCATAGTCTTATTTTTTATATAATGAAATCGAGTAGATGCAGAAAGACAGTGATTTACCAAACTATAGGAAGCTATACCAAGGTAACTCTTGATGATTCAAGTTTAAAGAAATTGCCAGTCATTTATACAACAATTACATTGATAATTGAAAACGTCAGTAATTTTATCTCCATGGCTACCCTGAACTTATACATCATGTACATATACATATGCACATGTGTGTACATGTACATATACACATGTCCATTAAATACACATACATCATATGTGTATATACATATGCACATGAATATGCATACACATATGTATATGTGTAAATGTATAAAATATATCTTTAAATATGTGTGCATATATGCCTATGTGTATATGCAAATGTGTATGTATACATTCATATTTATACACATGCACATATGTGTGTCTTTCGATTTGTCCATACCATGATAGATTACAATTGACTGCTATTCTTCTGCTAATGCTTCTAAAATATTCTAGATCTTCTCTAAGCATCTCTTTGATGACATACTACATAATTTTGATATAAATTGAAGTCAAGCCAATTTGTCCATAATTGGTCACCTCCATTGATTGTTTTTATGGAAATCTGTGCAATTCTTTTTCCTTAGTCCTGTGGTACCTTCACTGTTTTCTATGACTTTGAAAGCAGAGGCTTTGTGATGATAACTAGTTTTACAAAACCCTGAGTTATACAAAATGTCCCAAAAGACTTAGTGCTGTTTTAAACTTTTAACTTGAATTCCTTAAGGAGCAATTAGTCACTCTTTCACTATCTCAATTCTTCTCTATCTTCTATTAAACATTGTTATGCTGCCATTACCAGTCAAAATCACATTCTGCTTGACAGAATAAAAAGAAAAATGAGTTGATTATTTTTTTCTCTTATCTATTATTACTGTGCAATCCAACTTATGTAGTCCTCCCAATTCTCTTTTGATCCTCTCTTTTCCATTTAGATCTTGGATGACAGACGATCCCACTTGTGATTTTATATTCTAAGTTTTACTACCTGAGGTTGTGCTCCTTTGGCATGCCCTTTGATAAGTTGGTATTAAATAACAAAATCAGAGTTGTGTTATACATTCAGTAGGGTTTACTGGGGACCTCCTTGACTTGCTGTTATAAAAGAAAAGTCAGCTATTTGATCAGAAGAAAGATAAGCCCCAGAAATCCCCAATTATCATCTCACCATTGCTAAACTAATGGTCTATCTTTGGTAAAATCACTTAACTTCTTTAAATCCAGATTCTTTTATCTGTAAAATGAGGATGGAGTAGACAAGATGTCAGGACCGTTCCAGTATTATTTATAATGTTTTACTTATTTGCATTCCAGCTCATAAAAGACATCCTTATGTTTGGGTTTTTTTTTTACCTGCAAATGATCACTTTTGAAAGCAGGTATCATAGTTTTGAAGAAGTCAAAAGATTTATAAGGTTATCATGGTAGGCCTGAGAGGGCTAAAAGGTTTAGTTGAGAACATAGGATACTATAGGAGGAAGAAAAGATAAAGGTAGGACTGCATGAGAGAGTCCTATTTTGGGGGGTACCCAGAGATCACTTTCTCAGTCCTTTCTTCCCCTCCACTCCAGAAAGTGAGACTTCATCAAATCTCATCTGTGACAAACACAAGGAAATAAAAGGAATGGAGATAGATTCTTTTGTCTAGATTGCTGAAGGACTGATGGGATTGAACCACACTTAGATAATGGATAAGCCACTTTAGTAAAGGGTTTTTGTACTTCTTTCCCTAATATCATCTCTAGAGTTCATTTTAACATATACCATCTTCAAGTCATGTCATCCAATAGATTTGAATAATGCTAACCAATTGGATTTGTTTGATGTATAATGACCCAATTATCTTTTATCAATGTATAATGACCTGCCTCTGGCAAAAGAGATTAAAAACCCTTGGAAGATACCTCAGGAGGACTTCTGGGGCTTCTAGGGCATCTTCTGGGTCTCTCTTGGTTCTCTGAGACCACATACTCACATTCTCTCTGTCTCTGTCTCTCTCTCTCTCTCTCCCCCCCCACCTTCATCCTCCTGGTTTTCATGTGGGACCACATGGTCTCTTTCTAATTCTATTTCTTGGGTCTCCTTGAGACTACATGGGTCTCTAGGGTCTTTTTCCCTTCTTGCACTAACTGGAATGCTGAAACTCTCTCCCTCCACTACCATGTGGCCTGGAATCATGTGAAATTAGTGAAACATTTGGTCAGTACTTTACTGGTATGATATTGATAAACTAATAATATGCTTACCCAAAACTGATTTCTATAGTAATCAATTTAAACAACTCAACTATTTTGAAGGAATTCAAATATCATACAAAATGCAGATGTGAGTTGGGACTACCTTTTCTAGTATACCAGATAATTAGTACTAAGTCTGGGTATTAGGGAAATTTCTTTGGTATAATTAAGGAGGAAAACTTATAGGGGAGAGGCATAGGTAAGAAAGGAAGGACAATTAGAAGGTTAATGAAATCATCTGTGCAAGAGATATGAAGTAATGTTGTGGCCTTGTCAGAAGAGAAATGAGGACATGTGCAAGATAGGTTGTACAGGTAAAAAGAACAAAATATGGCAATTTATGGATACATGGGTAAATGACAATAAGGATTTGAGACTGACCCTAAATTTGCAAATATGGGTGACCAAAATGATGTTAATTTCCTATGCAGTAATAGGGAAGTTCAGAAGAGGAGTAGGTTGGAGCCAATGTAGGGAGATGAGCTCCATTTTCAACATGTTGAGTTTGAAATGATCAAACAAGATTTAGCACAAGATGTCTAACAAGTAATTGGAGATGTGGGGTGGGAGCAATGGACAGATAACAGGATTTGTTGCATAGTTCTGAGTCTTCTCCATATGGAATCTAAGGAACTCACCAAGTAAGAAAATGTGGAAGGAGAAGAGGGTCCATAAATATCCTTGGGACACATCAAAATTAGTGAACATGGCAAAATCATCATGGCAATGAGACTTAAGGCAGTTATAAAAGTAAAAGGAGACCAAAATAGTAGTTTAATCATGTGTTTTATAACATTATTGCTACTACTGCAGTTTATAAATTTATATATATATATATATATATATATATATATATAGGCTATTAAAAGTTTGGGCAGTAAGCATTTATTATTAGTTAATATTGAATATCAGTAAAGTATTGATTGTGTGTCTCACTAACTTCCCATGGTCTCAGACCTTCATACCTACATTGTCCTAAGAGCAAGAGGGTGCCCCAAGAGAGGGGGCGCCAGAGAGAGGGGCAAGAGAGGGCAAAGAGCCCATCCCTAGTGTGGCCAAGGATTTTTTCCTCTTTAGATAGAGGTCAGTCACTATACATTGACGCAACCTAATTGGTTAGCATCATTCAGTTCCATTGATTGACATGACTTGAGGGTAATCTACATTAAATGAAATCTACAGATGATATCAGAGAAAGATTATGAAAAAGACCCTCACTGAAGAGTGAAGTCCAGTATCTCAGTGTAGTTCTTCACTGAGCTAGACAAAAGAATCTGTCTTCATTTCCTTTATTCCCTTGAGCTCATCCAAGGCAACAGCTGAACTTTCTGGAGTGGAGGAGAGAAAGCACTAAAACGGATCTCTGGGTCTTTCCTAGAAATCCATTTTTAAAAATTATTTTCTCACAATGACAACCTAAAGAGGAGAGAGTATCCAGAAAGGGATGATGGTCAAAAGTTTCAAATGCAACTAAGAAGAAAACAAAAATGAAGATAGAGAAACGACACTAGATTTGGCAATAAAGAGATTACTGGTAACTTCAGACACAATAGTTGTAATTGGGTTATAAGATCAAAATAATATTAAAAAGGGTTAAGAAATGAGTAAGAAGAAATAGTGTGAAAGCAATACATAGTGGTAGACTTATTTAAGAGTTTTGCTGAGAAAGGGAGGCATGATAAGGATGATAAGAATTTTGTGTGTAATTTTATTTTATAGAATGTATTTTAATGGGAAACCAATTGACCTAGAAATTCAAAAATGAAAAAAATCAATTTATTTAATTTCATTTTTAAAGTTTGTTTTTTTCATTGATTCAATAAAACAAAAGGAAGAATTTAAGGGTCCCATCAAAGAAGTTTATTCCTACACATGAATTAAAATTCTGTGAGATAACATGGAATTTAATAAGTGATTGACAACAATCAAAGTACTAAACAGAGATACTTACAACCTAACAACCTAAGGTTGTTCCTGGTATTAAGATGTCACATACATGGTCCCCAAAAAAAAAAAAAAGGATTTCTTAATAATGCCAAGAATTTTCCAATGCTTCTAGCTGTAGATGACCTTTGGATATTTGCCTGGTGCAACAGTATACTAAAAAGCATTCTAAATGACTTTAACAACAGAGTGAAAGGCAGTGATTGAACCATACATAATAGGGAAAAATAAGTGAATTTAAAGTGAATATTGCTAGGGAAATCATATGTAGGTGATCAAGAAATGAAGGAGGAACAAGCATTTATCTAGCCCTTTTTATGTGCCCAGTACTTTACAAATATTTTCTCATTTGATCCTCACAACAACTTTGTGAGAAAAATGCTGTCATCCCCATTTACAGTTGAGGAAACTGAGGAAAGCAAAAGGTAAGTAACCTGCTGAAGGTCACATATCTAGTAAGTGTCTGAGACTGGATTTTAATTCAGGTCTTCCAGATTTGAGGCCTAGTTCTCTGTACACTGTGCCACTTGGCTGTCCTAATGGGAAATCAATTATGTAAATTCATTGATCCATTTATTATGAATTTAGATAGATAGATGTCAGATAAATAGATGAGAGTTAGATGAGAGTGAGAGAGAGAGAGAGAGAGAGAGAGAGAGAAGTTGGACAATGAATGGTGTTCAAATTAAAGTTAATTTAATAAATAGCTTGTGTCCATGGGTTGGATTAAATTGAAGATTTTTATTTACAAATAAGATTGTGCCAATTTTTCTCTTTGATCTTTTGTGCATTCTGAAACCAAAAGAACATCAAAGTTCCTTTGATAGTGTAGGGAATATCATTTGACAATAATATTGTGCTTTCCGTGGTTTTAAATGTCTCACTGTTTCCAAAACTAACTGCTTTAATGCAGACATCATACTGGTAGTACAATGTATTTGTAAATTATAGAACTTGTTTGTGATCATGCAACTAGTAAGTCAAAATCAGAATTTGAACTTAGGTTTTTGCCTCTCCATTTTGCATTCTACTACCCTCTAATTAATCTTAAATACTCTGTACATTTGTGGATGTTATATTACTACTCGACCTGGCCAGAGTGTATAGCCTTGAGGCATATCAGGAGTGAAGGTAGATAGAGAAATTTTGCTGACTATAGGCCAGTCACTTGAGCCTAAACCACTCTCACCACCACCAGGAAGGAAGAGAATTACAGTTTCTTTAAGCAGTAATAGTACATGGCTAATATCAGAGCCATTAAGAAAAAAGCAATTAATTTTTTAAAGCATTTTGGACTTCAACTCACAATAACCCATTTCCATTTTATGGGCTATGACTTACCTTGAGAGGGCACATTGTTATTTGACTAATCATGGATCCCAAGAAGATCTGGATTCAAATTCTTTTCCTGATGCCTATACTTCTTTGACCATAAAGAAATTGCTTGACTTTTTGAAGTTTCTGGTTTTTTATCTATAAAATGAAATGGTAATACATGTAATATGCAACTAACAATGTTGTTGTAAGGAGATATTAAGATGTGTGTGAAGTATTTCCCAAATTTAAATTGGATTCATAAATTCCAGTGAATATTTTTCATGTTCTACATTGGGAAAAGTCACCCAGCTTCTTAAGTTTCACGTTTTCATATGAATACGTATGTACACAAAAAGTACAGAATGTACATGTGTGCATATATCGATACATACACATATACATAGATACACATATATGTATGTGTATTTGTATATATACTAGTACACACATGTAAATGCTTAGAAAAACACAAATCTGTATACTTGCATACACAAGCACATAAAATTATACATTCTCAAAGACATGTATAAACATAAATATGATTGAATTTAAGTGCAATGTACTCATACACACATAGACAATTGAACACACACATAAACATGAATACAAATGAAAATGCACCAATGTATAAATATACAATCCCTATGCATCTATTTATATATAAATTTATTATACATATGCATACATACGTAGATGCACATATTCACACACTACACATACACATGCAAATATATAATGTAAATATTTCTATATAGATGTACTCACAAATTTATACCTGTGCATATGCATAATATAGGTAGAGAAATATATTATGAATACACATTCATGGGCAGAGGTAAGGACAAAGGTATACACACTACAATACACATAGATGATAGAAGACATTGTACATATATATATATAAATACATACACATAAACACACATATTTTATACATGCTTACATGTGATATAGGGATATGTGTATAGGTGCATGTATACATACTCATGAGTACTGTGCAAATGTGTGAATGAGTACATATTTACAGTCCTGTGTCGGCACAGGGGAATTTACAGTATAAATTTATATACATGTATGTGTGGACATATATACCTCATGTGTGAATGTCTTGTACTATGTGCATACACATCCTCTATGTGTTGATTCATGTATGTGTACATGGAGATGCACTGTGTATCGTCTATGTGGATTCTAAGCCCCCCAGATTTTTTTTTTGGCTGGCAGTGGCCCACTTTAATAAAGAGTTGAAAGTCAAGAAATAGGTCGAGAATATGAGCAAACAGAAAAAATTCTGACCCTAGAAAGTTTCTTTGTTGACAAGGAAGATCAAAATACACCCTCAGAAGAAGATAAAGTCAAAGTCTCAACATCCAAAGCTTCAAAGAAAAATATGAATTGGTCTTAGGTCATAGAAGTGCTCAAAAAGCACTTTGAAAATAAAGTTACAGTGGTAGAGGAAAATATGGAAAGAAAAATGAGAGTGATATGAGAAAATCATGAAAAAAGTCAACAGCTTGGTAAAGGAGACACACACACACACACACACACAAAACAGAATAAAATAACACCTTAAAAAACATACTAGGCCAAATGATAAAAGAGGTACAATAAGCCAATGAGGAAAAAATGCCTTGAAAAGTCAAATTGGCCAAATGGAAAAGGAGGTACAAAAGCTCTCTGAAGAAAATAACTCTTTAAAAGTTAAAATTGAGCAAATTGAAGCTAATGACTTTATGAGAAATCAAGAAACAATAAAGCAAAACCAAAAGCATGAAAAAAATTAAAGGCAATGTGAAATATCATATTGGAAAAACAACTGATCTAGAAAATAGATCCAGGAGAAATAACTTGAAAATTATTGGACTGCCTATAATCCATTAACAAAAAAGAGCCTAGCCATGGTTTTCCAAGAAAATGTCAGGGAAAATCACCCTGGTATTCTCGAACCAGAAGGTAAATTAAAAATTGAAAGAATCCACTGGTCACCTCCTGAAAGAGATCCTAAAATGAAAAGTCCCAGGAATAGTATAACCAAATTCTGGAGCTCCTAAGTCAAGGAGAAAATACTGCAAGCATCCAGAAAGAAACAATTTAAGTACTGTGGAACCACAGTCAGGATAACACAAGATTTAGCAACTTTTATATTAAAGGATCAGAGGGCTTGTAACATGATATTCTGGAGGGCAGCGGAACTGGGCTTACAACCAAGAATCACCTACCCAGTAAAACTGCATATAATCTTTCAGGGGGAAAAATGGGAATTCAATGAAAGAGAGAACTTTCAGCCATTCTTAATCAAAAGACCTGAGCTGAATAGAATATTTGACTTTCAAATACAAGATTCTATAGAAGCATAAAAAGGCAAATAGGAAAAAGAAATCATAAGGGATATTAAAAGACTAAAGTGTTTACATTCCTACATGGGAAAATGATACGTGTAACTCATAAGAACTTTCTCATTATTAGAGCAGGTGGATGGAGCATATTTAGACAGAGGACATGGATGTGAGTTGAATATGAAGGGATGATATCTCTAAAGAATTAAATTAAGGGGATAGAGCAAAGCACTGGGTGAAAGAGAAAGGGAACAGTGGAGTTGGGTAAAGTATCTCACATAAAAGAAGCAAGACAAAAGCTTATACAGTGGAGGGGAAGATGGCTTAAGTGCTGGGGAGTGATTGAACCTTACTCTCATTAGAATTGGCTCAAAGAGGGAACAACCTACACACTCAATTGTGTATAGTATTCTATCTTACCCTGCAGAAAAGTAGGATGGGAAGGGGAAAAGGGGGGTTATTGAAGGGAGGGCAGATTGGGGTAGGGCATTCAGAAGCAAAACACCTTTCAGGAGGGAAAGGGTGAAAGCAGAGAGAGAATACAGTAAATGATATAGGGAGGTAGTAGCATGGAGGTAAATTCAGTTAGCAATAGGAACTACGAAAAACATTTGAAGCAAGTTTGTCCAATAAAGGGCTCATTTCTCAAACACATAGAGAACTGAGTCAAATTTGGTAAAATCAGAGCCATTCCCCACTTGATAAATGATCAAAACACATGAACAGTTTTCACATGAAATAATCAAAGCTGGTTCTTCCTCGTCCTCTATGAGCCTGCTTCAACCAAGAACTCTCCAGCAAACTGAGTGTGGAAGCTTTTTATAGGTCTGGAGCAGAGGTGTTCCTTATACCCTGCTTTGGGCTGATTGGTAGGTGTCATCCAAATCCATTGGTTCACTGGACTTGAAGGTGGTCTCAAACTGAGTTCAAGTCCTTAGCTTCTGAGAACAATACCTACTTAAAGGCCAGACAGGTGTGGTTACAATCTAATTAACTTTAAGTAGGCTAATGAGCAAAGTCAATCACTCTCACTTAATTCAGTTTAGATTAATCTCCAAGTGGGCCTTTGAGTATCTGCCAAATCCCATTATTTTCTCACAGGTGGAAATGCAAACTTATTCAAACATTCTGTAAAGCAATTTGGAAGTATGGCCAAAGGACTATAAAACCCTGCATACTCTTTGACCTAGTAATACCACTACTATGTCAGTATCCAAAAAGAGATTAAAAAAAAAAGTTAAAGGACCTGTATATGCAAAAATATTTATGGCAGCCTTTTCCTGTTGCAAAGAATTTGAAATTGAGGACTCAGCCATCAACTGTAGAATGACTGAACAAATTGTGAGTTGAGATTATGAGGAAACACTATTGTGCTATAAGAAATGATGAGCAGGATGTTCTCAGAAAATCCTGAAAAGACTTACATGAGCTGATGCAAATATGTACTGTTTACAAAGTAACAGCAATATTGCAAGATGTGAATGATTTGGCTAGTCTTGTCAATGCAATGATCCAAGACAACTCTGAAGGACTTAGGAAAAATACAATCCATCTCCAAAGAAAGAACTGATGGTGTCTGAATTCATTTTGAAGCATATTTATTTTTAGTTTCTTGGGGTTTTTTTGCATTTTTGTCTGTTTTCTTTCACAATATGACTAATGTGGAAATGTTTTGCATGACTACACATGTACAGCTTATATTGCATTTCTTGTGTTCTTAAGGGTGGGGGTGGCAGGGAGTGAGGAGATAATTTGGAACACAGTTTGAAAAATGGATGTTAAAACTGTTTTTACATGTAATTGGTAGAAAAGATAATTCAATAAAGACCTAAAAATAATAATAGTAACAAAAACAGCAATAATGAGGTCTTGAGTTACTTACACACAGCCCGCTCCCACAAAGTTGTGCTATTATGGCTTCCTTCCTTGCTTGGCCTTGCTACCAGATCTATGGCATTTTCCTATTTTCCAGTTTCTGAGTAACCTATGTTACATCCAGTCTCTGATACACTATGACTTCAGAGATCTGTTTCAGGAGAACATTTTGCTTAAAGGTCTTTGTATTGTGGTAGATTAAATATGAACATGGAATCTGGAATACTTTTTTTTTCAGGTTCTTCCTCTGATACACTGGCTGTTGTACCTGCCTCACAGGGTTATTTTAGGTATATATAAAAAAGCAGTTTTCTAATGTTAAGTAATATATAAATTCTATTAGTTATTATTATTAATACTATTCCTCTTCTTCCTCCTACTACTACTATTACAACTACTACAACTATGACTACACTATTAGTACTACTACTATTACCCCATGATTTATGATCCTCTTTTGCTTTGATTTTGACCAAATTCCAATATATTGTATGACAGAGCATGATACCTTACTCCTTCTCCTCTCTTCCTCCCTCCTTCTTCTCTTTCCTTCTCTCACTGACACTTTATTTTCTTGATAAGTAAATATGAGGCAAATGCAACCAAGTTATCCCATCTACCCTTCATGATTTCCTTAGGAACATAAAAATTCTAATATTTCTACAAGAGACTTTTTTGACAATACTGAACAAACTTTCTTAAGTGTGTATTTGGAGGCAGTATGAGAAATAAATTCACAGTATAGAAATGACAATGTCATTTAAACAGCATCATGCTTCTGATATGATTATTCAAGTGATAGAAAATAAACAAGTATCAGATGTAGACTTCAATACACAGTAATACAAGGGCTTTCAAAAATCCTACAGTTTTCCATTCTCCATTTCACTATGGAATTTCTCCCTGAGAAAACCAGTAGGCAGGTATTTGTTTGCTCTCCCTAGAAGTTCTTCCTTGCTCAGATTCTATCTCTGTTTTATTGATTGGTTTCATTTTGACTTATCTTTCAATCACAGAAAAATTACTTCTTTTTCCTATCCATTTCTCCTTTCTTCTCCTTGTTATTCAAAAGCCTCTGTCTGCTGCTTGCTTAATG
Source organism: Dromiciops gliroides (assembly GCF_019393635.1). Taxonomy (NCBI): domain Eukaryota; kingdom Metazoa; phylum Chordata; class Mammalia; order Microbiotheria; family Microbiotheriidae; genus Dromiciops; species Dromiciops gliroides. The sequence continues at coordinate 480,630,633 of NC_057862.1, read as the reverse complement.
AAATTGAATTTTATAATGAGAAATATTGCAAGACTGCCTTTCTTCACAAGTGGAGAAAAATGGGTGGTCGTAATGGAGAGAATCAGGGTAAGTGGGTAGTCTTACTCAATTCTTTGGTTGTCCCATCATAATTCCCCTACTGAGCTCATTTATGTCTTTTTGGACACCTCAGAGGAAGTTGGGTATTTTTCCAGTAGTGTCTTTTGATTGGTCATTGTTTGACACTATTTACTTTCATGTTGTGTTTGCTGTAAATCATCTGCTTGGTTGAAGGGTATGCTGCTGTCTTTCAGTAGGGAAGTAAAATTAGGATGTTTAATAAGTATTTGGTCATATTTTTTATTCTTCCTTTTTCAGTCAAGGAAAATAATTATTATACTGGAAAAGAAATAAAGAATAAATACATATGTTGTTACAAGACAACTTTCATGAAATGGGGATAATCTATAAATTTTTGTTATATAAGAATAAAACATACCCATAAAATTTAAAAAAAGAAAAAGAAATCAGGATCATTAAAGGAATATTGGTGAAGCTATGAATGACTCCAGACATTTTGTAAAACATTTTGGATCTATGCCCACAAATCTACTAACCTATTCATACTTTTATTAAATAAGCTTTTATTTATATGTACTCATGCCCATTCCTTCCCTCAAGGTCATCCCACCTAAGAAAATGTATTTTTAAATATAAGAAATAAAAAAATAAGAAAACCTGATTAATATATTTTTAAAAATCTATATGCAATTTGCAATACTTGTGGACTTCCTGCCTCTGCAATAGGTGGATTGGGAATATAGTTTCATAACTCATTTTTTCTAGTTATTATTTTTCTTTATAAATTTGCAATAATCACATTTGATTTATTTGTGTATATGATTGTTCTTTCCATTTACATTCTGATAGTCTTTGTGAATATTGTTTCCTTGACTCTGCTTACCTCTCTCTGCATCAGTTGGGGTAGACCTTTTCATGCTTCTTTGTTTCAATCATATTCATCAATTATTTTTTTTATTTCTTATTTATTTTTAACAATTTTTTTCTTTTTAAATTTTGAGTTCCAAGTTCTCCCCCTCCATCCTACACTTCCCCTTAATACTTAGAAGGCAGACAATATGATATCAATTATACATGTGAAAACAAGCAAAAAAGACTTTCATTTTAGACATATAAAAAAATAAAATAAAACAGAAAGCAAAAAAAAATTTTCAATGGGCATTGAATTCATTAATTCTCTTTCTAGATATAAATAGCCTTTTTTTATTATGAGTCCTTTGGAATTGTCTTAGATCACTGAATTTGTCAGAGTAATCAAGTCGATCATCATTAAAACATTGCTTAGAAGAGTTAAGTCTATCACATTTAATCACCACACAATGTTGCTGTTACTGTGTACAATGTTCTCCTGGTTCTGTTCACTTCACTCAGCATCAATGCACTTAAGTCTTTCCAGGTTTTATTTTTTCTGAAATCTGCCTGCCCATCATTTCTTACACCACAATAGTATTCCATTATATTCATATATCACAACTTGTTCAGCCATTCCCTAATAGATGGGGATTCCCTTGATTTCCAATTCTTTGCCACCACAAAAAGATCTGCTAGAAATATTTTTGTTCATATGTGTCCTTTTCCCTTTTTTATGATCTCTTTGAGATCTAGAATTATCAGTGTTTTTGCTGGGTCAAAGGGTATGCACAGTCCCATGGATCTTTGGGAATATTTCCAAATTGCTCTCCAAAATGCCTTGATCAGCTCACAAGTCCACCAACAATGCATGTGTGCCAATTTTTCCAAACATTCTCCAACATTTATTATTTTTTTTCTTGTCATATTAGCCAATCTGATAGGTATGAGGTGGTATTCAAGAGTTGTTTTAATTTGAATTTATTTAATAAATAGTGATTTAGAACTTTTTTTTAAAAAATTGGCAATAGATAGCTTTGATTTCTTTTTTTGAAAACAATTTGTTCATACCCTTTGACCATTTCTCAATAGGAAGGCCTTGCATTCTTTGATCTAGTTCCCTATATATTTTAGAAATTAGGTCTTTATCAGAAACACTGGCTGTAAAAAATGTTTACCAGTTTTCTGCTTCCTTTCTAGTTGTGGCTGTATTACTTTTGTTTGTACAAAATTTTTTAATTTAATGTAATAAATATCACGCATTTTGCATTTTATAAAATTCTCTATCTCTTGTTTGGTGATAAATTCTTCTCCTCTCCATAGATAAGAGAGGTAAGCTCTTCTTTTTCTCCTAATTTTCTTGTGGTATCACCCTTTATGTCTAAATCATGTACCCATTTTCACATTATTTTGGTATATGGTATAAAATATTGGTCTATGCCAGTTCAAAAACAAGAAATAGAAAGAGAAATTCCATTTAAAATAACTGTGACAACAGAAAATATTTTGGAGTCTATTTGCCAAGACAAACATAAGAACTATATAAACAAAATTACAACAATTTTTGCCCAAATAAAGTTAGATTTAAACAATTAGAAAAAAATATCAATTGTTTATGGTTAGGCCAAGCTAATATAATCAAAATGACAATTCTACCTAAATTATTTTACTTATTTAGTGCTATACCAATCAAACTACCAAACTTCATTTTATAGAGCTAGAAAGAATAATAATAAAATTTATGTGGAAGAAAAAACATCAAGAACATTAAGGGAATTAATGGGGGGGGGAACAAATTAAGGTGGCCTAGACATATCATAACTAAAACTATATTATAAGGTGCCAATCATCAAAACTATTTGGTACTGGCTAAGAAATAGAGTGGTGCATCAGTGGAATAGCTTAGGCACAGAAGAGGAAAGAGTAAATGACTATAGTAAACTACAGTTTGAAAAACACAAAGGATCCAGCTTATGGGATAACTCACTATTTGACAAAAACTGCTGAGAAAACTACACAATATTATGGAAGAAACTAGACATAGACCAACACATCACAACATATACCAAGATAAATTCACAATGGGTACATGATTGAGACATAAATAAAGGATTGTGAGAAAATTATTAATAATAAGGGTTTTGGGACTCACCAGGGGCCCCTGCTGAGAGAACCGGGCATGACCTTTCTTAAGGTCAGCCCAGAGTTAGGAAGTTACTTCATTCAAAACCACACCTACTTGAAAGCCTTGTGTTCTCTGAACTCTGACCTCAGCACCTTCTACTCATGGACTGCCCTCAAATCCAGTAAAAGAATAGATTTGAGTGATACTAGCCAATTAGCTTTGAACAATGTGTATGGGCAGGCTTTGCTTCTGCCCTCAGCAAGCTTGCACAGACATTTGCTCTTTAGGCCTGGGAACAAGGAAGGGGAGCCACACAGCACAGTTTCTCTCTTCTCTCTCTCTCCCCTCTCTCTCCCCTCTCTCTCCCCTCTCTCTCCTCTCTCTCTCTCCCTCCCTCCCTCTCTCTCTCTCTCCCCAGATCCTAGCTATGCTTCCCTATCTTTCAGAGCCATGTGCTCTCTCTTGACTAATATTTAATATACTTTAATTAATGCTTAATTCCCCCAAACTGGTGCAGTAGCCTCTAATTTCTAAGTAACAAATATATGATAAACCCCAGCTAATTTCCCCTACACTTGAGATAGAAATAGGGTGACCACATAGACTTTTACTTGCCCCAGGATGCTCTCATAAACAAATTAGGATGGGGCACTAGAGGGCAGAGTAGTTAAAAACCATCCCTGGATTCAGGAGGACCTGAGTTCAAATTTGGCCTAAGACACTTGACACTTACTAGCTGTGTAACCCTGGGCAAGTCACCTAATGCTCAGTGTCCCCCCACCTCCCCCCCCCCAAAAAATGATAATTATAAATTAAATTAAATTTTTAAAAATAAACAAATTAGGAGAGTGATGAATAATTTAGCTATAAAATCTATAGAGCAGGGAAGAAAGTATGACCAAAAAAGAAATAGAGAAGTTCCAAAATGCAAAATGGATTTTTATTACATTAAATTTAAATGTTTTGGTACAAACAAATTAACAAACAGATTAGATAGATGATACCATAAGAGATGTTGTTAAATTTCCTGAAATCTAGGTAAACTAAGGAAAATATGCCTAGTGTTTTTTGTTTTTTGTTTTTTTTTCTCATATACCCATTTGACAACATTATAAAGAAAAGAAATTTAGTCTGGCATAATTTATTCTTGGTGAAGTCATACTGGCTCTTTACTACCACTGCCTGTTCTTCAAGATCTTCAATAACCATCTCTTGGTCCTGTGAAACAAAGTAATTACTATTAAAGAATGATCATAATATCACCCCCAGGGTGCTGAAATTTAGAGTGCCTTTTCAGTATCTGTACTCTTTCAACATCTAGCAAGTAGAGAGCCTATTGTATAACAAAAGATAACATTAACATATTACTTAAACGTTTGCAAAGCTCATTATAATATAATATATCATCTATCCTGGGAGATAGGTCTTATTACTATCCCATTTTAAAAATGAGAAAATTGAGGCAATCAAATGTTAAGTAACAGAAGTAACAGACAGAAAATGTCTTGATACCAGTCTTTGTAACTCTAGGTCTAGTACTTAATCCTTTGTGCCACCTAGCTATGTCATGCTTAATTTGCCTCATACTTCTTCCTTCAAGAATGCTGCATATAGTTAAAAGAATAGTAGAAATAGTTAACAGTGAAATGAAATATATAAGATAATAAGAGGACTTTTCTATTCTCAGTTAGTTGAAGACAACAGATCTGGCTAAAATTCATGCCAATAGACTGGAAAAACAAACAAATTAAAAAAAAACTATGAATATTATTGATGAGTCAATGTAGAAAAATTATGGCCAAAGAAGTGGTATTTCAAAAAGGAAATGGAAGAAGTTCAGGGAAGGAGTAGGAGAAGAGAGTAAAACAGGTTGAATAAGGAGAAAAAAACATGGATGACTTAATAGGCTGTAGACTACTAACAGCTTGGTTTGGGGGTGGTAAAATTTGTAAAATTTGGGAGAAATTGAGGAAAGTTTGTAGTACAATTTCCAGACTCAAAAGCTCACACACATTATACTTTCAGATTGTAGCAAAAGCAGGATCCGGACTATTAAGGAGAATATAAAAGGATTAAAAAGGATTAAGGCAGATCAAGAAGGATTAGGGAATGGAAACTGAAGAGGTAAACTCCAAAAGGAAAAAGCAAATTTAAGAGGAGGTAAAGTAAGAAAAGGTAAGTGGATTAATTAGAGGGTTAAGCAAATGACAGAATGGTGGGTGGTGAAACATACTAGACTTTGTTGTAAGGCTGAAGGGGAGGTCCAAGTGGATGTAACTGGAGTTATTTAGACAAAGGAAATATGCTTGAAAGAAGTTCTCTTTAAAATGTTTGAACTAGGTGTTTAAAGCTGAAGTGTAAACACCCACAGGCAGTTTCAAAAATCAAAGCTGAAAAAATTAACCACAGTAGAGGAAATTGTGCAGAGACTTGCATCATTATCAAATGTGTGATGTTTGTATTCCTGCCATAGTCTTGCTGTTTTCCAAATGTAAGCTATTCTCACTCTTGGAGGAGAACATGAAGGCACTTCCACGAAACTCCTCCACACTTCCCAGATCTTAAAGACACAGATGGATTCCCTAAAGAAAATAAAATTAAACCTTTTGATGGAAAAGAAGGGACTCTGAATCTGAGAAAATAGGATTGGATCCTTTTCAGCATAGTGGAGAATATGAGAACCCTACACACAAATGAAGAGAAAAGAAACAAGTCCCTTTACAAATAGAACTTAAAACAAATTTTAAAATCTTCCTGAAAAGTAAATAATTAGATGCTGTGAAGAGGAAGAATCTGCTTGCTCTTTCAAGAATGATATAGGAGAATAACTGTAACCATCAGGGGAGGGATCCTCTAGTAAACAGTAAAGGAAGAAGAATAGTAGAGAGTGGCTATCTTCTCATAGATACTGAGAATCATTTGTTTAAAAAATAGACTAATCAGTATAGACTGAAAATAAATAAAGAGTTATATTTTCTTTCTGGGACATGTATCCAAGACATAACACATTTTCCAAGACTTAATGAAAATGGAGGACAATTATCCACTTGCTCACACTCATTTGGGCACAAATGACACTTCCAGTAGGAATCTAAGAAAGTATCACCAATGATTAGAGAGTTTTGTGCAAGAAAAGGAAGATCATAGTGCTGTACTGGTCATGTTTTCCTCACTGTTGCCCCTTAAAGAAAAAGGGTACAAAAAGAAAAGTGAATTTCAAAAGTGAACAGATAACAATGGAGTGTCTAAGAATAAGATGTGGATTTAAGAATCACAGCTTACAAGAAGAGGTTGAAAGATTCCTGGCCAGAGGAAGAGTATAGTTAACAAAGGCTAGAAAGAAAGCGTTTCCGGGGAACTTGCAAAGCTAATCAAAAGAGGTTTAAACCATGAAAAAGATGGAAGAAGTATACTACTTATATAGATTACAACTGAGCTATAGAATAGTGCTTAACATAGTGGTATCGCAGTAATCAAAATGTCATCTGAGGTCCCTAACATTCTGTCATAAGATTGCAAAGAGACATCTGAAAATCTAATGTTCTAAAGCTCAAAAATCCAAAGTTCCTAACCCTGCAAAGTCAGCACATGAATTAAGGAGAATCTGAGAAAGGCCAAAAAGGGCTGACCACTTCCAGCCAACTGTGCATGAGTGAGTAGTGCCTGGAGGGGAAAAAAGAAAAAAAAACAAACAAAACCCTTAACCTTAATTCAGATGGTAAGCAAATCAAATAAAACACTAATCATTATCAAAACTCTTAGACACCCTAGGAATCCCCCAAAAGATGGAAAAAAGTAACTCAATAACAACTGAGCAGAGACTCAAAGAAAAAAAAAAGAATGTTTATTTGTTTTCCAAAAGGACTACATGAACACATAGAAGAAATGAAGTAAAAAATAAAAATGAAATAAAAGTTCTACATGAAATAATTTGAAGAACAATTTTTATCCTGGATGAAAAAGTGGTAAACTTCCCCTCGAAAAAGTGGATTCTGGGGGGCAGCTAGGTGGTGCAATGGAAAAAGCAACAGCCCTGGATTCAGGAGGACCTGAGTTCAAATCCAGCCACTTGACACTTACTAGCTGTGTGACCTTGGGCAAGTCACTTAACAACTTCATTGCCATGAAAAATAAGAAGAAGGAGGAGGAGGAGGAGGAGGAGGAGGAGAAGGAGAAGGAGAAGGAGAAGGAGAAGGAGAAGGAGAAGGAGAAGGAGAAGGAGAAGGAGAAGGAGAAGGAGAAGGAGAAGAAGAGGAAAATGAAATACACACAATAGTGTAAGGAATGGCAAAAGGGCCCATTTTACTTGACTAAAGCATGTAAGAAGATAGGTTATATACAAAAAAACCTGAAAAGTTATGTTGCAGACATATTGTTAACACATTTAAATGTTCAACATATGAGTTTGTGGTTGATCACAGAGTCAATAAGGATGGATTTGAATTTATTTACTCTGGGGTAATGAAGTGAATTTCTCATCCTGGGTTCACTGGGAAAAATGTAAGGAAGAAAATCATTGATCAGCTATATCTGCTGAATAATTTGAGAAAACAAACTAAAAATGAAATTCTAAAAAGATTAGCATGCTAAGGAAAACTGTTCAGTGATACAGGCTTCAGCTCCTAGGATAAAGATCTGTTGGGGTTTTTTGTGTGTTTTTTTTAAATTCCAGAATCTTTTCTTAAAATATAGAGATAATAGTTAATAGATGCACCACCAGACAATTATTAAACACTTGATAAGACTTCAAAACTTCAAACTACAAAACATCTTTTTGCTCTCTCTTTTTGCTTTTGAAATCACTGGAGATAAAATGTTTTTGACATTATTTTCATTCAAGACTGGGAAATTTCTAGTTAGTTAAATCACCTACCTCTCCTACATTAAATCAATAAAATCATTCACTCCCCTGGTGAGGACGACAGTAGTAGAGACATCTGGGTGCTTTTTGTCTGTAATTTCCATAAACTCTCTACAAATATAAGGATCAGCATCCTCCAAACTCCACTAACCTATTTTAGTATATGTATGTGTTCATATTATGTGTATATGCACACACACATATATATATGTTATATATGTATGTAAATATGTACATATATAAATGCTTTAATAATAATTTATAAATCTATATGAAACATATTATGCTTTACTTATAAATTTCATCTCAAGTTTCTAATACATGAAGTTGCTTAAAATGGGCATTTATAGTATCTCTCTATCTGTCTGTCTGTGTCTCTCTGTCTCCTTATTTCTTTTTTGTTGTTATTGGGTTGTTTTTGTTTTTGTTTTTTTTGTGGGGCAATGAGGGTTCAGTGACTTGCCCAGGGTCACACAGCTAGTAAGTGTCAAGTGTCTGAGGCCGGATTTGAACTCAGGTCCTCCTGAATCCAGGGCTGGTGCTTTATCCACTGCACCACCTAGCTGCTCCTTATTTCTGACACTGAGGATCATGGTTCTAAATTCCCCTTTCAGATAGGACTATAGACAAGAAACAACAATGAACAAGAAAATAGTCACCTGAACTCAGATAGTCAAAGAAAAATCAACAATGTTAAAGGAAATTTATTTAGGGAATTTTCCTGGTTGGTTTAAAAATTAATCATTTAAAAAATTGTCATTTTTTCTAATAGGGTCTTGATTATTCTCTTTATATCCCATTTCAGAAATCCTGAATACCAGGACCACCTTACATTCAATATATCAAAGGACCTAGTGTATTCCCAGGCTGCCAGGAGACTAGATGGAGGCCTGGTTAATGGTTTATATAATCTAATAGGCATTTTTATGCATAGAGCATCATAAAAGTTGAAAAACAAGGGGGCATATAGGTGGCACAGTGGATAAAACACTGGCCCTGGATTCAGGAAGACATGAGTTCAAACCAGCCTCAAGAACTTAAGACTTACTAGCTGTGTGATCTTGAGGAAGTCACTTAACCCTCATTGCCTGCCCCATCCCCCCAAAAAAAGAAAAACAAACTAAGAATATAGAACAGGATTATATCACTTTTCAAATGACCAAGGGTCTACCTAATTTTCAATTTGTCTTTTCATAGACAAATTTAAAAATAAAATGTCCTTACCATCTCTTTAGAATAGGAGAGACAACCAGTCACCACAGGAGGCTAGTTGAATAAAATCTTGCATTGCTTACTCTCTGAGTATCTTGAGTGGTGGTAACCTTAGCCACTTTTCTCAAGAGTCCCAGTCATCCTAATTCTGACACCAAATTTTTGGGAATTTTCTCAGACTAGATTTCTAAGAATATAGGGTTGATCTTACCAAACAGCTAGATATGCTGACTAGTTATCAAATGACTTGAGCAGTGAAAATGAAAATAAAAAGTTATACGAGCAATGTAAAGAATGCAGATTGCTGATAGCAGCTTTAGCTTCCTTGAGTACAGATTTGTTTATTATTCCTTTTAAGGTTCGCTTAGACCAGAGCTTCTTTAACTTTTTCTGCTTTCATACTTTTTTTCACCTAACAAATGTTTATGTGATCCTGGAAATATAGGTATATAAAATAGGTACTCTTGCCAATAAATACTGTTTTACTGTTTCCAATTTTTTGTGACCCCCACATGCAGTTATGTGGTCACAGTTCATAGTTTGAGAATCTTTGATTTATACTGCATATCCAATTAACAGCATTCTGCAGCATTTTGGGATAGATAAAATACTTTTTAAAACAGCTAGGTGGCACAGTTAAAAGAGTTCTGGACCTAGAATCAGGAAGACCTGAATTCAAATCCAGTTTCATATACTTATTAAGTTTGGAACCCTGGGTAAGTCATTCACATCTGTTTGCTTTAGTTTTCTCACTTGTAAAATGATCTAGAGAAGAAAATGGCAAACCATTCCAGTATTTTTTCCAAGAAAACCTCAAATGTGGTCACAATTAATTAGACATGACTGAAACAAATCAACAACAAGAATATACTTTTCACAAAAGAGAAAAGAGGAGGGAAAGGGGGAATCTCAGAAAAAAAGTGGTTTCTGCGAAATATTTGCCAAGCAGCCATCAGATTTTGTCATCAGAATGGTTAAGCATTACTTGATCAAGGGCAGGAAAGAACAGGAATTGACCACATACTCTTATAATCATTAGTGAAATCCATTTGTCCTAAAATATTAGGGTGCAGGAACCATCAAGGAAAAACTGCAGGTTCCTCATCTTAGTATAATAGATAATTCTTATAACATTGGATAAGACCATTTGCTTTACTATGCCATCATATAATTTATTCTATTTTATTCCTCCTTCAGGTAACATAATCACACCTATGTTTGTGAAAATTACACAGTCAGGGATTTGGTAGATGGATTAGGAAAAGGATCAAAATTAGGAGACAACAGTTCAGGTAATATATAATAACCTCCTAGATTGGGAAATCACTGTATGGGGAGTAAGAAAGGGGCATACATGAGAAATGTGGAGATAGAAATGGCAAGATGTGATAACTAAGAGGATATTCTGAGTAAGTGAAAGTGAAGAATTGAGGATGACATTAATGTCGCAAACCTGTGTGATGGAAAGAAAGACACTGTAATGTGTCTCTAATACAGATCACTATATAGCCATGCTTACTCATCCTGTGTGATTTTATCTGCTTCCTAATCTAAAATTAAATATGTTTGGAAGGGATGGAGTAGAGAGAAAGAGAAGGCAGAAGTGGTGGGGGGAGAGCCAAGATTGCGGAGGAAAGACATTAAACACACAGAGCTCCCGACACAATTACCGCAAAAACAGCAATAAAATAAGCCCTGGAGTGACAAAACCCACAAAAAGACACTGAGATTATTTTCCAGATTAAAGGGGCCTGTACTGGCCTGTGAGCAGAATCCAACCCCCTGCCACCCCCCATCAAAACAACAGAGACCCCAAACACACTGCGCAAGGGGAACCTATCCCCAGCCTCTGAATCAGCTAAAGCACCTGCATTTTCTGGAATTAGGTTTACCATCAGATGAAAGGGCTGAATGGCTGGCCCAGGGGTGGAAAACACAGGGGTGTCTACAAGACCTGAGGAGAAGTTAGAATATCCCACCCAAGCAGAGAACCAGAAAGAAATCTTGAGCTTCAGGAGGCCCAGGTGGGGGAGGGGCACAGGCTCATTGAATCTAAAAACCATCACAGCACTCTGCTGGCTAGTTAACTAGTAAGTTGGCTTGAGGTGACCTTCAGACCAGAGAACAGGCCAGGCTAGAGAAAAATCTGCCCTCCCTCAAACTGAAACACCTGGGACCCTCTAAAGCTTGACACAGTATAGCTTGCAAGTAGGGTCCCACCATAAGAGGGAGCTAAGAGTCAAGTAAAAAGGCAAGATGAACAAGCAAAGAAAGTTGAGAACAATAGAAAGTTTCTTTAGCTACAAGGAAGATCAAGGTGCACTCTCAGAAGAAGATAACAACCTCAGGGCCCATATATCCAAAGCTTCCAAGAAAAATATGAACTGGTCTCAGGCCATGGAAGTGCTCAAAAGGGACTTTGAAGAGAAAGTAGGAGAGAAAGAGGGAAGATCTAGAGAGGTAGAGGAACGAATGGAAAGAGAAATGAGAGCAATGCAGGAGAGCAATGAGAAAATAGTCAACAGCTTGAAAACCCAAATGGAAAAGGAGATAAAAAAGCTGTCTGTTGAAAATTATTTCCTAAGAACTAGGATTGAACAAATGGAAGCTAGTGAATTTATGAGAAACCAAGACACAGTAAAGCAAATCCAAATGAATAAAAAATTAGAGGGCAATATGAAATATCTCCTTGGAAAAACAACTTACCTGTAAAATCTATCCAGGAGAGAGAATTTGAAAATCACTGGACTACCTGAAAACCATGACCAAAATAAGAGTTTAGACAGCATCTTCCAAGAGATTGTCAGATTGTCACATTGCCCTGATATTCTAGAAGCAGAATGCAAAATAGAATTTGAAAGAATCCACTGATCACCTCCTGAAAGAGATCCCAAAAGGAAAACTTCCAGGAATATTATAGCCAAATTCCAGAGCTCCCAGATCAAAGAGAAAATATTGCAAGCAGCTAGAAAAAAGGAATTCAAATACTGTGGAGCTCCAATAAAGACAAAACAAGATCTAGCAGCATCTACATTAAAGGACCAGAGGGTATAGGATATGATATTCCAGAGTGCAAAGGAACTGGGACTAAAGCCGAGAATCACATACCCACCAAAACTGTGTATTCTTTCAGAGGAAAGAATGTGACTTCAATGAAAAAGAAGACTTTCAGTCATTTGTGATGAAAAGACATGAACTGAATAGAAAATTTGACTTTCAAATGCCAGACCCTGGAGAAGCATAAAAAGGTAAACAGGAAAAAGACTTCATGAGGAATATTAAAAGATCAAACTGTTTACCTTCCTACATGGGAAGATAATACTAGAACTCATGAAAAAGAGAAGGCAAGGCTCATAATCATTGATAATTTCCTTGGAGCATAGAGTCTATGCTCAAAGATTTGTATTATTGATATACCTTATAGATTTATGATACTGTTCTTTAGCATTATGCATTACAGGCCCCCTGCTTTGGAGTGCACTAGATTAAATCACTCAATTTTTCAGAAGATATATTGAGAAAAAGAGGAGAAAAAAGGGGTTTGTGGGGCAGCATCTAAGAGAGGGGGTATATGGAATGAAGGAGTAGGAAAAGGGAATTTTAAGTTAAAGTTGGGACAGAGGGCATCCATAATTGTCAGTAATTGTATCTGTTTATGGAACTCCAAGTAGGGAAGCTTTGTCTACCAACATAGATTAGAAAGTGTCCTGAAGATCACCAATAGGTTTTAAAAGAGGAATTTGTACCCAGAGCATCTTGAATCCAATTCTCTTCCTCTATGTACGAAAACCATTCTACCTCTTAAAATATAGCTATAAAACTAATAAAATAGAGGAATATTTTAGAGCATTTCTGTTAAATGGGGGTTTAGTACAAGAAATGATGATTCCAGACAAGATGGCTCACTAAGAAGTTATACATATACCAGATTCCTCTAATCACCTCAGGAGAGTTAGAAATATACCATATAATAATGCTTCTATCAAGCTGTGATATCAATCATACTGACACTCATTCCAAAGACATACAAATTAAGCCATCAAATCCCTTGTGAATCTTGTCGATGTTCTCTAGTAGATCTGCTATTAAAGACAATACTTGGGGCAGCTAGGTGGTGAAGTGGTTAAAGCAATGGCCCTGGATTCAGGAGGACCTGAGTTCAAAACCAGTCTCTGACACTTGACACTTACTAGATGTGTGACCCTAGGCAAGTCACTTAACCCCAATTGTCTCAACAAAAATAAAGAAAAGAAAAAGAAAAAGACAATACTTTACAGGTTACTCAACATCACATGGATACAAACCAGCCAATCCATGTGCCTCACACTTATCATATGAATGATCTACATACTTTTCTAATCACATACTCTATAATAAATATGCACATGCTGCTTCTTTGGCACCATTTGTTATACAGGCTTCTACATTACCTTTTGGGTGACCCTTAGCTGTACCTCTTCAGTGAATATGGTATTTGGTGATTCACACTATATAGCACGTTTTCCTATATTAAAAATTACATACTTCAATGAATGAACTAAAGTTAAAAAGATGAGACTTTAAGGGATTGGAGTCATTAAAAGAATTGCAGTTTTACAAAAATAACTGAGCCTTGTTTTCACCTCATGACTAAATCTGGGCCAAGTTTCTCATGCATCTGCAATGTCTGTGGAAAGCACATGTAGCAATGAATCAATTCCATGAACTGTCCATTCAACTACAAATCATTCTTTGGTCAACAAATGAACTAATCCACTTTTCTTTTTTCTTCTCTCTACAGATTGTCTCAACTCTTTGGAATTATTAGCAATTTTACTTAGGAAGCTTTATAATTTTCTAGAATAAGATTTAATTATCACAATATCATCCCCAAATAGGACCATCTGGATTATTTCATTATCTATTGGGAATTCTTCTTTTGTATTAACTCTGTTCTATTTATTAATCATGATATTGTGAGGAAAAAGTAAATAAAGAAAAACTGCAACCAGCATATGTCTCTACATTTTATTCATTACACGATATAGCATTTTATCTATTTGATCTTTTATGATACCCTCTATCTCTTGTTTGGTTCATGTTTTTTCTTTTTCTATAAATATGGAAGGTATACATTTTTTTCTGTTGGGGCAATGAGGGTTAAGTGACTTGCCCAAGCTCACACAGCTAGTAAGTGTCAAATGTCTGAGGCCACATTTGAACTCAGGTCCTCTTAAATCCAGGGCCAGTGCTTTATCTACTGCGCCACCTACCTGCCCCTCTACAAACTCATTTAATTATATTTCGGTTAATTCTGTGACTTTTAGTATTAAGGTTATTTATGCATTTTGAGCCAATTATAGAATATAGTGGAAGATGTTGGTCTAAATCATATTTCTAAAAATAAAATGCTTTCCAATTTTCCTAGAAGTTCCTATGAAAAGGGAGTCCTTTCTTTGTAGATCTGTCTTTGTCTTGCTGTCTCTCTATCTCTGTACCTCTGCATCTTTCTGTATCTCTGTTGTGATGTTTAAAATTTAAGGTGTGTCCTTACCTGCCCCCCCCAGTTTGGGGGTGGGGTAACTAGCTAAGATTTACTGATAAATTCAGCAACATTTTAGGCTTTTAAGCATTTATTAAAGTATATTAGGGGTTAGCCAAGAGAGAGAAAGAAAGCTGCCTTCACCTAGTGATCCAAGAGAGAACATGTGAAGTTCCAAAAGTTAGGAAACCTGTGTACCCTGCCCTGCTTCTTCTGCCACCACAAGCTTGTTCCCAAACTAAAGTGAGTGATCCTGAGTCTCCTTGAGCAGACATTCTCTGTAGGAATGGAAGAGGGGAGGTCCCAACACACAGCTGCAAGTTAATTGTCTGGAAGCATTCAAGTCTATTGATTGACATGACTTGAGGGTGGTCTGTGAATTACAACGTGACTTTCAGATCCTGGGATGTCCTTAGAAATCTCAGAAAGGTCACCTCATGCTTTCTCAGTTCTCATACTCCAATCCCCCACACCTGCTTCATGAAGAAACATCGTTTCCTTCTATGAAGCAATAACATTACAGATACTTATGACTAACAAAGTAAAAGGAATGAAAAGAGAGAAAAGAAATTGAGTGACACATTGATGAAAGCTAAAGGGGGCTCTCCCCTTTAGTAAGTGTTTATTACAAATAATGTATGCAATGGGGAAATGGAAAACAAAAAAAAGTCCATTTAATCTTTGAAAGTATTATCTCAGATGGTTATTGGAATGTCCTCTGGGTGTAGTTGTGGAGTGAGTCTTTCAGGTGTGGATGCTGATGATCAACTAACAAGTCTCAGCTATAGAGTTTCAGGTGTGATTGTAAAGTCTCTCAGGTGTTTCAGATACTGGTAATCAGCTGGAAATTTTCCTACAAAACTGACCTTAATACAACTTTAAATAGCTTTGCCAATAACCAAGTCAAACAGTGAGACTTCTCTAAAACATGTCTAAGGAAATTCAGAATCTTTTAGATATTTTACAATTATTGTCCAGTTGTTACACATGAAACATATAATAAAACAAAAATTGAAACATTCTCTAAAACTTAATATTACTACACTTCCCCTGTAGAGAGTAAATCGAGAAGACAATTGTGATATTAATTTAGAAAATAAATTTTATCTTTGTTTCATCACTTTTTGCATTATCTGCCTAATTATCCTCATGCCATTATGAGAAATTAAACTATCTAATAACTGGCAGCAGATGTCAAGGCCAATTCCAACATTGTATTTATCATGACACCTGGGATAATTATGGGAATTACCATAAAAGAACAGAGGGGAAACTGAGTCAGGCTTAATCAGATGCAAAGGATTGAGATGTCCATGACATCAGGCATGTAAGAGGGGGAATCGAAGCCAGTCATAGAATGAGATGGCCTAGCCTGGCTGCCTGGTGCCACGTGGGGGGAAAATTAAATCAAGAGAATTCAACCTCAACTCTTGCCAATGGCCATTCTCTTGGACTTTCCCAAGGCAGTTCACTATAGGGACTTTGTGTGTGTCTCCCCTTTTGTGACAGTTCAATATATGCGCTTGTATGTATTCCTCTAGTGATTGGCTGTCATCTTGGTCAACTAACATCTGGTAACTCAGAATGAAGGCAATTAATGTCTTAAATAGTAAATTCCCATAATCCAAGTCTCATATGGATTTAACAATTAAGGATAATGATTACCACAAAAAATGTGAATTTGCCTTAACTCAGAATATAATATACAATTATACAATAATTCCAAGTAATAACTTTTTTACTAAATATACAATTAATTTTGTGAAAAATCAGAGCATATTTTAATACAAGTTAAAACAAAATCCTAAAAGAATAAAAAGCTCTATGAAAATTGGCCCATACTATTAATTTCAAAATGTAGATGCAATAGCATAAAAAAGAAACTTTTATCTAACATTTGAACTGACTTTTTTTAGTAAATCTAGAACATTTACATTTTGATATCTAAAATGCCCAAATCACATATTGTTATTTTGCAAAATAAGCCACTGTTTATGGCAATAATAAATTTGATTACATGAATATGAAAAACTCTTGCAAATGTTCCTCTTTTTTTTTAGGCTTAGCAAAAATAATACTTCTAGAATTAATTTACACTTGCCATGGCTACCAATTTAACAGGGAAATACATTATAGAATCTGATCAAATAATCAGTTGGAAAAACAATTTAGAGAACAATACTTTTAGAATTAATATTATATTATGAAATCAAAACCATCTCGTATTGGTTCAAAAATGGAGAGATAGATGAATAGATGAAAATGCACATGAAAGTATAAGAGAAAATGAAATTCAATGGTCTACATGTGCTGGTACCAGTTTTAGGTAAGAGCAATGGATCCACAATCCCTTCTCTATAATTTTGATGGCAATTGGAGTTAGCAATACCTGGCAAGGACCTCCCCAAGCTGGCTGAGTTCCGCTAGCCCACTGAAAAAATTTAATATATATACTGTCTCCTGATCTCAAATCATGTAAGGAGAAGTCCAAGGAGCCAGGCTGTACTGCCACTCCTGCCTCGTGGAATTCACCTAGCCTGGCTATAATATAATTCCTGTATAAAGGAAGCAACAGAAGTATCTGCTGCCCACCATTGATGTATATACTGGGGAAAAAGGTTTTGCCTGGATAGGAGGATGGCCAAAAAGCATCTCATAAGGTGATATATGTAGTTCTCCTCTTGGCCTGATGCACAGATAGAACAGTGCCAAGGGTAGAACAGCAGGTCACTTCAAATGAGTTTCAGTGCACAATTTGCCGATCATGCTCTTAAGCTCTTTATTCATATGTTCCACTTTGCTTGAGCTTTGTGGGTGGTATGGCATATGGAACTTTGGAGTTACTCCCAGGAAAGAGTAAATTTGGGATAGAACAGAATCAGTAAAGTGTGTGCCTTTGTCAGAATTAATGCAGGCTGGTGTGCCAAAGCTAGGGACTATTTCAGGCGAGTTTTGGCAACAAATGTAGACATGGCTCAGTGACATGCAAAAGCTTCTACCAATCAAATGAGTTGATCAAGTACAACATGACAAAACTTATAACTTCCCACCTTAGGTATTGTGATATAAACAATTTGTAGATGCTCAAAAGGTGTATATGTTAAAGGATACCCTCCATAATCGTTAGCCTGGAACGCATGTTGATTATAAGTCAGACAGACAGGACAAGAGGCATAAATCCTAGAGGCCACATTTGTAACTCCAGTGGCAATCCAAACCCTTTTTACTGAATCCATAATTCCTTGTGTGCCAAAATGGCCTTTTCTGTGAATAGATAGGCATACCTGATGGTAGAAGCTCCAGGAGAGAAGCGGCTTCCCCTCCAAAGTCACCCAGACCCCATTGAATTCTTTAGCCTTGAATTTCTTTGTCCACTTCTCTACTTCAGACTTATCATAAGTAAGAGAAATGGGAACATCATCAAAAGAAGGAAGGTTAAATATATGTTCAGTGGCTTCCAAAGCAGCAAGCTTAGCAGCAGCAGCAGCAGCAGCAGCTCATTTGTTCCCTTTTGAAACACAGTTCACTTTTTCCTGTATGAGCAGGAAAATGGACAATATCTAGAGTAGATGGGAGTTTTAAGGCAGATAGGAGAGCTTTAATGAATTTTCCATTAGCACTTACTTTGCCAGCAGAGGTTAAAAATCCTCTCTGAAGCCATAACATTCCAATAATTTTCAAATGATTTCTCCTGAATCTATTTTCAGAGACAGTTATTTTTCCAATGAGATATTTCACATCACCTTCTATTTTTTTCATTCTCTTGGTTCTGTGTTATTGTTTCTTGATTTCTCAAAGAGTCATTAGCTTCCATTTCCTCAATCCTAATTTTTAAGGAGTTACTTTCTTCAGGGAGCTTTTGTACCTACTTTTCCATTTGGCCAATTTGGCTTTTTAAAACATTCTTTTCCTCATTGGCTTTTTTGTAATTTTTTAATATTTGGCCTAGTCAGGTTTTTAAGGTAATATTTTCTTCAGTATTTTTTTGTCTCCTTTACCAGGCTGTTGACTTTTTTTTTCATGATTTTCTCACATCATTCTCATTTTTCTTTCTATATTTCTTCTACTTCTCTTACTTTATTTTCATAGTTGTTTTTGAATCCTGCTATGGCCTGAAAATAATTAATATATTTCTTGTAAGCTTGAATGTTTGAGCTTAGACTTTATCTTCTTTTTAGGGTGTATTTTGATCTTCCTTGTCACCACAGAAAGTTTCTAGGGTCAGCATTTGTTTTTTTGATTGCTCATTTTCTCAAGCTATTTCTTGACTTTAACTCTTTGTTAAAGTGTGGCACTGCTTCCAGGGTGGAGGGCACACTCTCCCAAGCCTCAGAGGGTTTGTGCAGCTGTTTTCAGAGACACTTATAGGTATTTGTAAGTTTTTTTATTTTTCCAAGGAGAGGTATGTTTACCAGTTTCCTGGCCTGTTCTGTGGTCTATAAGCAACCACAGGCCTGCTTTTCTGCCCTGGAACTATGAACCAAATCCCACTCCACCATGGCTGCAAGCTCTAGAATCCTTGTGCTCCTTCCCCAAGACTGTGATTGGATCTGAATATAGACAAAACAATAGAATCCTGCCGTAATGCTAGCAAAGAGATCCCTGTAATCTCCTTCTGGCCAATTATATGACCCCCTTACCATGTGTGTGCTGAGTTTCAGAGGCAGTTACTGCTGCAACTGACTCAGTGACTCCCAAGGGATGTTCCTGGTTTGCTGTGGCTATGGCTGGGTCTGTACTATGGCTGTGTGTCTGTGCTGGCACAGCCTTATCTGGGCTGAGCTCTACTCTCACTGGTTAAAGAAACCTTTCCTGCTGACCTTCTAAGTTGTCTTTGGCTGCAAAATTATTTCAACCCACCTTTTGTGGGTTCTGAAGCTCCAGGAATTGTCTTATGGCATTATTTAAAGGTATTTAGAGGGGTCTTGGGGAGAGCTCAGGTAAGTCACTGCCTTTCCTCTGCCATCATGGCTCTGCCCCTAATTTTATTTCTTGATTGGTACAGTTGGATGCAGCAGAATGTGTTCTGTAACCCTGGGCCATGAGACACAATACTATTCACTTTTCTTTCTTGTGACACTTATCTTAAATAGAATGATTCTGTAATACCAATCATAGTAAAGAGAGTATGATAATCATAATAAGCCAAATAGTTTTGAAAGGTCTCTTTTAGGGGGCAGCTGACTGGCACAGTGAATAAAGCACTGGCCCCAGATTGAAAATGACCTGAGTTCAAATCTGACCTCAAACACTTGACACTAGCTGTGTGACCCTGGGCATGTCACTTAACTCTCATTGCCATGCAAAAAAAAAAATCTTTTTTTAGTGTAGGGAAAGATAAATCATGATAATAAATTTCTTAAAGAAAACCTTAAAGGATTAAGAGGATGCCCATCAATCATGGAATGGCTGAACAAATCATAGTATCTGATTATGATGGAAAATTATTGTTCTATAAGAAATGATGAGCAGGATGCTGTCAGAAAAACCTGGAAAAATTTACATGAGTTGATGCAAAATGACTGTGAACACAGTAATAGCAACATTGGAAGATGATCAACTGAATTACTTGGCTATTTTTTTTTTGGCTATTCTTAGCAATACAATGATCCAAGACATTGTTGAAGGACTTATGATGAACAATTCTATCCATCCCCAGAGAAGGACCTGATGGTATCTGAATACAGATTGAAGCATTTTTTTTTTACTGTATTCTTGTTGAAGTTTTTTTATCTGTTTTCTTTCACAACCTAACATGAAAATGTTTTACATGACTACATCTGTATAACTCATAGTGAAATGTTTGCCCTCTTAAAAGGTGGTGGGGGAGGGAGGGAGCAAGGAAAATAATTTGGAACACAAAGTTTTAAAAATGGATGTTAAAAATTGTATTTACATGCAATTGGGAAAATAAAATGCTAAATAATATTTTTTAAAAACTCTCAAAGGAAAACTGATGGATTAGACCACATAATGAAAATTAATAACAAAGCAATTTACACACTGGGGCAAAAAAGAATATAGTTTGCACAATTAAAAAAAATCAAGGTATACATTTTTAGGGGACTGACAAATTATAGCAGAATTAAAATAGAATGTATAGTTCCTTCAGTCAAAATTACTTTACTTGGAAAACTGCATAGAGAAATGAAATGACTAGAAAAAAGTGATGGAAAAATTAAAATTCTTTAATACCAAATTTCATGATACAGAATATTTCAGAGAATTATTGGGAAAGAACATATTTCAGATAATTTTATCAAAAGAGTCTGCTAGATTTAGATAGACATAGATTTTCAAAGTTCAAGAATTTCTAAGTAAATGAGAAAAGAAAAATTGTACATGGATAGGAAAAGATCGGTAGCATATAAAGGAATTTCAGTAAGAAACACAGAGGCCAATTGATTATCTTTTTGAAACATTAGGATCGAATAGACAATGTCATGCTAAAAAACAAAAAAAAATTACTTGCACCTAAGGTAAACTCATATTGTAAAATTGACAATAATTTTATAGGACAAAGAGAAAATGCAGTTTTAATAGATTCAATTGCAACTAGGTAATTAGTTCAAATAATAATCCCCATAAAGTAGATGCATAATTTGAATTCACATGGAATATTTCCATTGATTTGAAAGTAATTAGCATACTTTACATAATTATAACTTAGATTAGTGTGGATTTAAATACATGTGGCCATTATTCACAGTAATAAAAGTCTAGCTATAGCTCTGAGAATTCCCTTTAAGAAAATTATAGTTGAGACTTTTTGAAAAGCAACTAGAGTGGACAAAAAGTTGAGAAAGCTAAAAAACTTTTGAATAGCCTAATATTCATAAATGAAGATTTAGTGCATAAATGCTGAACGAAGAGAAAAATATCAGTTTCCAAGGAAGCCAAACTTATATAAGGAGTTATTAAGAAAAGAAATTGAGGAAAAAATCTAGTCTTAAATGTATCAAAAATTAATTTGTCAGTCATCAAACATTGAAAAATATGTGATTTAAAAGATTTGTGACTGATTATACGCAGGAAAAAAAAGCAGGTGAGTATCTATTGACAAGATATTTTGTTGTTGTGAAGTCTGATTTATTTTGGCATTATGTTTTGTTTCCATTTAAATAATTTGCTGTATGCATCTTTGCAGGAAGATATGAAGATCTCCACATAATTAAGATACAGTCCGCCTTGTTCTGTCCCAAACATCCTATGTCCCCAAGCTTATATTTTGTAGTTTTTTTGATCATGGTATTTCTGGAAGGAATCATCAACATACAAGTTCTGCCTCTTCCAGAAAGATGTGATCATTTTAACATGCAGTTTCTCTGTGCTTTGTTGCAGAACACCTGTTCTCTGAGAAGACTTTTTTCATGCAACCATAAAGTTGGTTCATCAGTATATATATATTCAACAGATGTTGAAGATGCATACTAAATTAGTTCCAGAACTTTTCATAAGGAGGCAAAACAAACTATCAAGGAGTTCATATAGTAAGGTGGAAAATTTCTTGTGAACAAATGTGTTTCTAGAATATATAAATAGTCTAAAAGAGAGGTAATCTCAGAGAAAAGGTATTAGAAATGGGGATGACCAGCACAGGCTGCATTCAGAAAGTGATATTTTGGGTGAATCTTGAAGCAATCTACAGAAGAGAGGAGGCAGAAGTAATGAAAGAGAGGAGCATGTCATGCATAGAGGACAGCCATTGAAAAAGAATATTAAAAAAAGATGGAGTGTGGGACTAACAGCAAGAAAGTTAGTAAAGCACCCTGAGAAAAAAAAAAACAGGAGTCATACAGGAGCTGGTATTTTTTGAAACTACAGTAGAAGAGGTTAAGGTTTTTAAACCACAGATGTGGGAGGAAGGAACAGTCAAGATTTCATAATGCACAATCTTATTTGGGTCATTAAAAAAGATTATAATATAAAATATAATTAAACTAAGTAAAAACCTAAACTGGCCATTGAACTTGAGAAGGAAGAACCTTAGTATCATAAATTTGTAAAGTTAGAAGGGAACACTATGCCTGTACCTGAAAAATCAATACTTATTTACAACTTAGCCAAAACATAGTAACCTAGTTTTTTGTTTTTGTTTTGTTTTTGTTTTTGTTTTGTAACCTAGTTTTGATTCGACTGTCATTGAGGAGGAAATATTTGTGTTATGATAATTTTCCTCTCATACTTTATTTTGTATTATTATTGTACCTTAATTGCCTCTTAATTGCACCATAATTCCTGATTCTTCATGCAAAAGCTAAAGAAAGTAAGAGTAATCCTCCTCTTTGAAAGATTCAATATACCCAGTTTTTTCCAGGAATTTTCATAAAGTACGAACTCAACATTCTTCATAATTTCGGTTGCCATACTCTGGCCAACATCTAGTCTATAAGTTTCTTTACTAAAAACAAAAAAAAAATGGTTCCAGAAACTAAAACCTCAGCAATGTAGCCCAAATTCATGTTAACTTTGTTGTGCTGCTATTACACATTGTTATCTCATACTGAGCTTTAAGTCCACCAAATCCCTGAGATTGGCCCTTGAAAAATTTCTCACTAATTAGTCTCTGCTCATTTATTTATCATAGAATATTATTTCTCAAACCTAAATGTAAGAGTTTTTATCCTCCTCAGATTATATCTTATGAGATATTACCCAGTAATCTAGCCTGTGTAAAAATATTTAAATCCTTCCTTTTTCCTCTAATATGTTAACTAACTTTCCTGGTTTTGCATCATTTATGAATTTCATAAGCCTATAATTGATCCCTTCATCCCTGTTGTTGATTAAAAGGACACAAAACCTGGAATCTGTAATCATTGGTATAGAGAGTTCCTGATGAAGAACTTCTATCAATGCAACTTGGCACTTTCTCTGGAATGTATAATCTTAGAGAGTTGATTTAGGTAATGAGAGATTAAATCTCTTACCCAGGGTCACAAAGTCAGTATATGGCTGAGCCTGAACTTGCACTGAAGTGTTTATGACATTGAGGTCAGATTTTCATTCACAATACTATGTTACTAAAGACCACAGAGTCATAAGCACAGATCCCTAAGGATGTCCTTCCAAATTGTCGGCAAACCATTTAATGATTACTCTTGCAATCCAGCCATACAACTTGTCCTTAAACTATTTAGTTGTGTGATTGATTGCCTAGCTTACATCTTGCTCTTTTTTTCCACACAAGAAGTATGATAGCAGGTTTTGATATAAGGGAAAAATTAACTTGATAATTATAACTGAATTTCAAAAGGATGGATGCTCCTTTAAATTGGAGAACATCAAAATAAATTGGAAAGAAAAATATAACTTAACAATTTCTTATTGTGAGAAATGGAATGCGTGACTGGATTTGCTGTTTATGTATTTTGGAAGCAGGCCTATGTTTATGACCACCTTTGCACTCTGTCCAAAGCATACGGGACCCCTCAATTTCCCTCATATGTATCATGGCAAAAACCTACACTAGAGAAAATCTGAAGCACAAAGTCCCAAGCATAATCTATAACAGCAAGGCCAGCAGTAACCAAAAATAGAGGTCATTGGTCTCTTCTCATTGGTCTCTCATTGACCAGAAACACATCTGACAAATAGGGTAACTTTTTTGGTGGTTACATAAGTTCCAGTGACACAAACTAATCTAAGCCTGTGATCGATCTATAAGAAAGGTGAAGGATGGCTTATACATTTTGCTTAACCATGCTGAGTTGCAAGAAGGGGTCTCCAGAATCTATAGCAATGGAGAAAGCACAGAGTTGAACAAAATCGTCTGAAAAAACCTGTGCTAAATAACCACTTAATACTAGAAATATCCAGTGCTGGGAAAAAACATCACTTTCATATCATTTTCTAGTCTAATCATCTTCCATTTATATTCCTTATGTCCCTCATGAAGCAGGACTAGTTTGTAGCCTTGACAATTAGAGAGCCTAAACTGTTAGAGAATCTACTACTGAGGCCTATACAACTAAATCCAAATCAGAACCACAGAAATTAATTCCAGAAATTAATTAGTTAGAATTCAACTATAAATCAATCAATAATCAAATATCAAAAGTGCACACACCTCCACAACATCTCACATATTCTAACTCTTCTCTCTCAGATGACCTACACTTTAATTTAGGACCTTATCATGTATAGCCTAAACTACTATGATTACCTCCTAATTGGTCTCCTTGTGTCAAGTATTACCTCATCCCAATACATACTCTATACTGCTGCTAGAGTGATTATCCTTAAGCATGCCACTCCCCTATTTAATAAATTCTAATGATTCCTTATCCACTCTAGCATAAAAATTTTAATTCCTTTATTTGGCTTTTAAAGTTCTTCCTGACTATGCTTCAGCCTACATTTTCAGCTACAATGCACATTACTCTCCCCCCAGCACTCTGCCATCAAGCCAAATTGGCTTTGTCTGTTCCTTAGACATATAACCCCATTTCTTTTTTCTATGCCTGTGCATTGTCTATCCTCCAGATGTGAAATGTGGTGACTCTTCAATTCTGCATCATAAAATTCCTTTCTTCCTACAGTTCAATTACTTGCTTGAAGCAATTTCAGATACCCCAAATAAAAGTTCCAACTTCCTTATCTTACATTTACTTTGTGTTTCTTTTATCAATATGAATATAGGTAATCTTGTACCCTTAACCATCACCACCCCCAGTTGTATATAATTTCCTTCAGAGATGGAATTTTTTCAATAGAAAACTAAAATAAATAGTTAACCCTTAACAAATATTCATTGGTTGCTTAAATAGGATATCAAATAAAAAATCCCTTATTTCACATGTGAAGAAACCAAAACACAGAGATACTTTAACCAACTTGTCAAAAGTAAGCATTTTATTTTGGGGGATGAGGCCTTCTTTTCCTCCAAAACTGAGTAGTACAAGAGGGACAGGAACCGAGAACTTCTGACTCCAAGTATAGTGATCTTTCAATTACATAAACATTTTAGCTTAATTGTATGAACTATCCTGAATATTCTATAACTGGTCATTTTTAACATTTAACATTGCCCTGCAAAAAAAAAAACAAACAAAAAACCCCATCAAGTTATTTCTGGTTCCCATGCTTTTATACAAAAAGTTAAGTCCTTGTCAGTTTACCTCTCCTTGAAACTTATAATTTTCTTTTTTTTTTCTTTTTTTTGTGAGGCAATTGGAGTTAATTGACTTGCCCAGGGTCACACAGCTAGTAAGTGTTAAGTGTCTGAGGCCAGATTTGAACTCAGGTCCTCCTGAATCCAGGGCCAGTGCTCTATCCACTGCACGATTTACCTGCCCCCAAAACTTATAATTTTCTATTACTATCCTAATGAAAATTTATTATTTACAACTTGTGACTCAACTATATACAAGACAAAAAACAAAGTCTTCCTGCTTTCCAAGGAAAGAGGATATCCATAAGTTATATGCCTGGGTTCATTAGAAGACTTTCAGTTGTTGCTAGTGTTGGAATTTCTTTCTTAGACAAAATTTTCCCCTTATAAATGATGAAAACCTATTCCCCCACTCCTTAGAAATCTTGAATTTGATCTATACTTTAAAATGTAGAAGGTATGATATTTCCCCTTTCCCCTAAATGAAAAGCATTGAACAGCCTATGGAGATTTTAATATGAAGAAAAAACATAGTTACTTATCAGCTAAAGGAAAAGGTCATCATTATGAAAATTTATAACAAGGAAAACTCCATTTATGTAGTAATAGTGGGAAGGGGTTTCAAGATAGAGAAATTATTATGCTAGTATCTCTCCAATATGAAAATAACAGAGCAAGGTCCATCAAAGTTTTAATAACACATGGTCACATAAATATATAACCATGTCAAAATTATCATGAAACATACTTAAGAGCTTAAGTGCTCTTCACCAAAGAAGCAAGTGGATCAGTCATATAATAAGGAGAAACAACAGTACTACCTTGTACTTTATAAGAACTAATAAATTAAATACAATTTATAAATTATAAAATATAAAATTATAAATTAATTAACAATACATCGAATTAAATTAATTAAGAGAACCAATGTTGAGATCCATAAATTTTCATCTCACAAAAGGTTTTCTCAGGAAAAAATAAAGGAGAAAATAAAAGAAAAACTTCATAGAAGAAAAACATATAGATACTAAAATAATACATAAAACATTAATACCAACTGTACATCTGACTATTAACTTTACAAATTTAGATATTGACAAAGCTAGATAATACACACATACTCCCCCAGAAAAGGGGGAGAATTCACTGATACATGTATAATGAGGAGATGAACATTTTCTTTTCCATAAAAATTTTTGGAAAGGGTATGTAGCTTCCATTCTCCTCCTCTCTGTTCTTTGTAGTGCAATCTTTTGATGTCTCTGGCCTATGGCTACTCATGGTGCAGGGAGAGGATGATAGAAATTGAGATGGCAAATGGAAAGAAAATGAGTATTATTTGTTGTCCTCAAAAAGGCTTAGCATACACTGTTGACCACATGGCTTGTATCCCTGAGGCAGGGAAGATTTGAATAGAATCATTTTCCCCCAATTTGGCTAGGAATGAGAACCAAGGACTGCTGTCTAAAAAGGGGGCAAAAAGAGATTCTCGTTGCTGCCTAATGACAACATCTTTAAGTAAGGGCCAGCTTGTGTGTAGGGCTTATTAACAACGTTGTTGGATATTTATTAACTAGCCCAAAGGGGCATTAGCCTCAGACAAATTTCCTTGCAAGAACATTAATGCTTTCCTTAAGGAAGGGAAGAGAATGTCTGTGATGGAGGCCACAGCCATAATAGCAGTAGATAGAGAAAATAGCTGTCTGGTAGAACAGGAGAGGTAGAGAGGCAAAAGGCTCATAGAGCAAATGAAAAATTTTTTAAACCAAGCCAAGGATTTTCTGGTTCAATCCGGAAGATAAAGTAACCCAAACTAAGGAGCATGACCACAAACTTTGTTACAACAATTCATTAAATTTATACTAAGATATACTTTCTGATACAGAGACACAAGGCAAAAGACTAAACCTGGTCCTTTTTCTTCAATATTACCATGGATCATATGTACTACATGGAACCAAAGGATAGAGATTGATCATCTAGTGACTGCATGAGGTAGCCTCAATTCCAAGGTAACACGATTAATCTGGAGTAACCATATAAGTACCTGAAGAAGATGGGACTTACCAGGAAAGTAGGCCAATTCCCTTACTAACTCAAGTTGCCTCTCTTATGGGGTTGTTGTTTGTCCTTCATTCCCAGAGCACCATGCCAGATGTCATGACTTCTACTTTAAGTGAAGAAGGGCTATGAAAAGTCACCAGGCTCACCCTCTCCTCCAGAGCCATCTGAGTCCAGTGGCAAGATATATATATATATATATATATATATATATATATATATATATATCAGGATGACTGGAGATGGCCCCGGGTGTTTGAGGTCATTGGTGTTAAGTGACTTGCCCAGGGTCACACATATAGGAAGTGTCAAGTATCACTTTGAAGCCAAATTTTAATTCACATCCTCCTGACTCCAGGGCCAGTGCTCTATCCACTGTGCCATCTACCTGCCCATGAGCTGCTTAAGAATATAGTGGTAATATATGTGTGAACTGACTATATAGATCCCTGGGAAAAATAGAGATCACCAGAGTGAAAAGTTGTGGTATTTTTTCTAATTATTAATATCTAAGCCTTTAGACGCGACCTTTTTTGTGCTTTTTGATACATGCAATACATTTGTTTTATTTTCCACGTTTTCTGAGCCTTAGTTTGCAAGGGAACTAAGGACATCTAAATGAGAGCTGGAAATGAATCACTTCACTGAGAAATATATGAGTGATGGTAGATCAAAAAGTCATTGTAAAAAGCATTGATTAAAGGTAAGATTTCAAAATTGATCCTGGAATTACATCAATTCAAAGTCATCATTCTGTTTTTTTTCGCACAGGTAATCAGAAAATAATAACGGCAAGCATTGTTTGTTTTTCCTTTGCTGTAGGCTAGATTAATGAACCAGATGTTGTGAAGCTTTATTCAAACCTACAGCAGTAGCCTCCTCTAACACTTCATCTTGGTGAACACAAGCAATATCAGGAAGTTTGAAAGCTGTTGAGTATGGAACCAATAATGGATTTATGTGTCCATTATCTATCGACTGACCTAGCTAATTTAAGGGACCCTCATCACCAGTTTAGCTCTAAGGTGATGAAATTTTCAGCCATGACAATTTTCAAAGGATATCTACAAAGTTGTAGCAGGATGGGGATATACATTGATGGAGGGCATATCCATCTTTACAAATTCGCATCTATTTAAAACATTGATTTTATGACCTTAAATCATAAAAGTACCCTGAAATGTTATCCACAATGAGTTTTATTTTGCACCTAAAAGAGATGCTGCCAAATCTCCAAAGCACTTCATGCAATGAAGAAAAGGACTTTATCAAGTCCTAGATTTCATGATAGGATCATGAGTTGTAGAAAAGGAATGCAGAGACAAAGGTTTGTGATCTCTTTAGTTCCTCAATTTTAAATAATTTATCAATTATTAAAAGAATTCACAAAAATACTGGGAATATCATTTGAGGAAATAATTTTATCCCCACTTCTGTCCACACTTGTCTTTTGATCCACTTTTCTCAACTAGTGACTGGATCATTATTTTATAGAAGTGAAATGGGTTAAACTGTACGTGTGTGTGTGTGTGTGTGTGTGTGTCTGTGTGTGTGTGTGTGTATCCCAAATTAAGACAGGTAAAGTGAAAAGCTATCAGAAGCTACATCTTAGTTCTTGAAAAGCTTTAATCTAACAATGTTGGTGGCCATGTTTATTCAATCTCAAATTATTTTCTGATAGAATAATATCACTTTAGTTGAAATTAGCAGTGGCATAGCAGTCCACCAGGCATTTTCAAAAAGAGAGTTCTTAAAGGTGAAAATAGTACACTTAAGAAATGTTGTCATCAGGGGCATTTATCTGTTTGGGAGATTAAATCAATTTTCTTTTGTTCTCTTCTTCCTTGGAAAAACTAACTAAGCAAGGAGAGATTCAGAGACTCTTTCATGTAACTGCTTATCCTGCTTCTTGAGAACAGAAAATATCTTGGACAATGACAAGTTAATTAGTTAAATTAGAGAAAGAGAGAAGTTTAAGATAGACATGTAAATAAAAGAAGATGGATGAACAATCTTTTAAAAAAAGAATGAGTTTGACAAGATGAAAAGTGTAGTATTTATGGGTGTTATTAATAAATGAACTATGGCTTTTTCTTCCTTTTCTATTTAGTTGATTGAAAGATTCAGTGATTAACTGTGGTTCTGAATCAATATCACTATAATTTGCTGATGGCATATTGAAAGAGACTTTGGAGGCAGCAGGTACAATCGATGTCTTCAGCTCTACTAATTACCACCTATAATGCTGAGAAATGCAAAGGAGCAATTCCCCTCAACTTTTGATGCACATCTAGCTTTGCTAGAGCTTCAAATATCCATCAGACAAAGAGAAAGAAAAAAAATTGCCAAGTATTTTCAAAAGCCAGATCTACATGTTAGATCCTACAATAGAATGAATATAAGCCTCTTGGGATGATGGAATATTTCATTTCTGCTTTTGTATATGTAGCACTTAAAATGCTTGGCACATAGTAGGTTTTAGCTGATGTTCATTAATTATTTTTATATCTACAGATGAACTGAACAGAGACCACTAATTTTTAACTATGGGATTTTGATAGCATACTTTTACCAAGACTGTGCTTCCAAAAGTTGCAATTAACATAGTATAAAGAGCGTTGAAATCAGGGGATAGGGCTTATGGACAGAGTTTTGTCCTTAACATGCTCTGTGACCTTAAGACATTTTTTTTTACCGCTCTAGAACCAAAGTGAACATTTATTAAGCATATTTGAATGAAGCTCTGGAATAACTAAAATATTTAGACAGGACATTTCCTACCCTCATGGAACTTTCAGTTTAACAGATGATCATAGGTATATAGAATCATAGCTCCTGAGATAGATGGGACATATATGTTATCTAATCTAATTTATTTTTCCTATAGATGAAAAAAATATGAATGGATAAGTGACTTACATAAAGTCAGATGGGTAGTAAAGAGCAGATCTGGGAATTTAAATCCATGTCCTCGGACTACAAGTTTTGTATTCTTTCTACTATATCATGCTATTCCATTATTTTCTCTTTCTTTCTTTCTTTCTTTCTTTCTTTCTTTCTTTCTTTCTTTCTTTCTTTCTTTCTTTCTTTCTTTCTTTCTTTCTTTCTTTCTTTCTTTCTTTCTTTCTTTCTTTCTTTTTTGGTGAGGCAGTTGGGGTTAAGTGACTTGCCCAGGGTCACACAGCTCTTAAGTGTTAAGTGTCTTTGGCCGTATTTGAACTCAGGTCCTCCTGAATCCAGGGCCAGTGCTCTATCCACTACGCCATCTAGCTGCCCCTATTCCATTATTTTAAAACAAAACTTTGTAAAGTAAAAGACTATTGAAAATATTTAGAAAGGCCTAGGTTATGAATGGCTTTGTGCCAAACAGAGGATTTTATATTTGATCCTGGAAGTGATAGGTGTTTACAGAGTAGGGAGCTGATATGGTCAGAGGTATGGTTTAGGAAGATCACTTTGACAGCTAAGTGGAGAATGGACTGGATCATGGAGAGAGTTGTGGAAGGCAAGCCAACCATTCAGTCTGTTTATTGCAATAGTACAAGTATGAGATGATGAGGGACTGTACCATGGTGGAGGCATTATCAAAGGAAAGAAGGGAACATATGGAGAAAAATATCATAAAAATTATATATACAGGTATTGGCAACAATTTGTATATGTCAAGTGAGAAAGAGTATGGAGGCCCAATATAATATTTTGGTTGTGAGCCTGGGGGACAAGGAGGATGGTAGTACCCTCACCAGGACTACAAGTTTGGAAAGAAGAATTTGGTGGGAAAGATAATGTTTTCAGTTTTAAGAAAGTCTTCAAGGACAAGTAGGAAATCAGTTTCTTTTTCTCAAAATTGGAAATGAAAACATATGCAACATACCTCATAGTTTTTGAGGGGATATTCCAATGCATCAATGATCTCATTATTGTTGCTAGCACCTCCAACAATACAGATTATAACCAGTTCATGAATATTCAACCTATAGGACCCTTATCTATGACTCTCCTTTAAACTCACAAAATGAGATCCTATTGTGGAAATTTATTTTGATTTGGGGACCCTACCTTTAGGCTGAGATTATAAAGCCTTAGGCCCTTAGGGTCTCTCCCCCTCCTCCTCAGCTTCAGCTGAGCGGGAAAAAGCCCAGTGGGCTGTGCAACCAGGTCAGACAGCTGGGGGGGGGGGAGCGGAGCTATCTGAAAGATAGCCTGTGCTGAGGCATGTGAAGTGGGCGTTCACACCCCACCCCCCACCAGCTGCAGCTCGGGCTGGCGGATTAGCTTGGTCTGTGGGGGCGAAGGAAGCCCCGAGATTTGAGTGGAGAGAAGAAAAGGTATATATAGACCTGGGAGTTAGAGGGGGAGGTGGGGGCGGACTAGAGGACGGACTAGAAAGACTAGAGGACGGACTAGAAAGACTAGAGGACGGACTAGAAAGACTAGAGGACGGACTAGAAAGACTAGAGGACGGACTAGAAAGACTAGAGGACGGACTAGAAAGACTAGAGGACGGACTAGAAAGACTAGAGGACGGACTAGAAAGACTAGAGGACGGACTAGAAAGACTAGAGGACGGACTAGAAAGACTAGAGGACGGACTAGAAAGACTAGAGGACGGACTAGAAAGACTAGAGGACGGACTAGAAAGACTAGAGGACGGACTAGAAAGACTAGAGGACGGACTAGAAAGACTAGAGGACGGACTAGAAAGACTAGAGGGGAGCGGGGACAAGGACGGAGGAGGGTTCAGTTAGGAAAAGGAGAGACAGGGCTGACAAGGTTACAGGCATTAATACAAATGAGGGAAAGTATAACGTGCCCTGAGGCCGGAGGCGGCTAAGGCCCTTATTGTATTCAAGAAGTTCAAGCACAGCAGGTGGGAAAGAGCCACAGTGGAAAGAGACCGCAGCAAAGCAGTCAGGTTGTACATTTTATTCCCCTGTATTCTTAATTTTAAACAGTGTCTCATAAATAAATTCTGCTTTGATTATTTAGTTAAGAGGTTTCTTAATATTTTGCTTATCAATTTGGGAGTGGAGCAGTGTGGTGGAACTTTATAAACGGCCCATATTAAATTAAATGCAGTCAGATAGCCAAATAGTCAACAGTCCCCAGATTATTCCTCCAGTCAGATTAGTCCCCCCAAATTAGGCCCAGTCAATTCAAAAATATTTCACATTTTAATGGCGACCACGAAGGGACTTGTGACCCAATTATAATTTTCTCTAAACTTATAATTTTTCATACACATAATTTTTCATAAATCCAATTATATATAAATTTTCCAGGTTAGACATAGTTATTAATAATTAATTTTTGTACACTATTATATGAATAATAATGGAGCATGCAACTGTGCATCAATAGAACTTAATTCATTTTCATAAGGGGGAAAGTTACCTTAGTGAACTTATCCCTTGAAGTAAAATATTATACTTCTTGCAATCAATGTTCACTCCTTTTGTTTTTTTAATTTTTTTTTTTTTTGCTGGGCAATTGGGATTAAGTGATTTGCCCAAGGTCACACAGCACACAGCTAGTAAGTGTTAAGTATCTGAGGCCAGATTTGAATTCAGGTCCTCCTGAATCTAGGGCTGGTGCTCTAACCACTGTGACACCTAGCTGCCCCTCACTCCTCTTAGGAAACTATACACACACACACACACACACACACACACACCACTAAGCTTGTAAACATCAGATATGTGATTTGAACCCTATTGTTCCTGGCTCCACATGCAGGAGTTACATTGTTGACTTCATTACTTCTCATATTTTGTCATTCTTCCATTATTGATTTTCAATTGCTTATCACTTTAAAAGGTATCCCCTCCATGAAAAAGATTACAATCTTAGGTATATGTAAAATCTTGATCCATCTCATGCTCCTTAGTATTTTTTTCTTTTTTTGGTGAGGCAATTGGGGTTAAGTGACTTGCCCAAGGTCATACAACTTGTGTCAAGTGACTGAGGCCAGATTTGAACTCAGGTCCTCTGAATCTAGGGCCAGTGCTTTATCTACTGTGCCACCTAGCTGCCCCACTCCTTAGAATTCTTGATGCACTCTTCCTATCAGGATGAAGCAATGCTCTAAATTTCCTGGCATTTTGTCATTAGTGTGCCTCACTAGTGTTGCCAACGTTGCATGTTATTGTTTACCTCACCAAGACAGATTTCTCTGTTGCTGCTGCTAAAGCCTTTCATTCCTTTCCTTTTTCATAAGATACATCCAATGTGACCATAACTGCCCCCTCCCATTCCCCCAGGTATTTTGTTCTCATGTGTGCCCCAAAACCCCCTAGCCATGTAGATGTTCAGTTATAAAGGATGAATAGAGAAACTAGGAACAATCACCTGGGGATCTCTATAATGCATTTAGCTAAGAGAAAAACCAGGTCAAAAGGGTAGAGATAATGAATACAGTATATTAGCTGAAATGATACACATGAATAACAAGCAGCAAAATTAAAGAAATAGCTATGTGAGAAAATACAGAACAAAATATGGATCAGCACTTAGATAACAGAGAGTGAGTACAAAAGGCATTGCTCTCTGGACTCAAAACACCATGAGAAACATAGGCCAAGTCATGTTGTTGCTATGGCTATTTTTATGATAAATTCCAGTTCCACAAAATTATTTTTTCTGTCATATCACTACTGCTATCAACAAGGAAGATTAAGTATAGGCATCCATACAAATTTCTGAGGCTTACCTAGCACTATTATTTGCGCTGGTGAATATTTAGACAATAAGTACATATAATAAAACCAATAAAAATTAAAGGGAAACTTTCTCTTCCTCAAATGTAAGTGATGTGGGTTTGATCAGAGGTTGCTAAATCAAACTCTGTTGGAAATTGATAACAAAATGATGACATTTGAGATATAGATATCATATACATGCATACTTACCTACCTACGTACATACATACATACATACATACATAGAGACAGAAAAACACAGAAAAATGTTGAAACAAAGATAAATGTAGGGACAGAGACAGGAAGTCCTTTATAATCTTGTTAGAAAAAGCAATAAAGGGTTGGACAATAAGATAAGAAGCAGAATGGAAAGTAAAAGAAGTGGCAGCTAGGTGGCGCAGTGGATAAAGCACCAGCCCTGGATTCAGGAGGACCTGAGTTCAAATCTGATCTTAGACAATTGACACTGTGTGACCCTGGGCAAGTCACTTAACCCCCATTGCCCCGCACAAAAAAAAAGAAAAGAAAAGAAAAGAAAGTAAAAGAAGATAGACAAAACATGTTTGGTTTGGTTTGGGTTGGTTTTTGTTTGCTTGTTTTATTTGTTGTTTGGGAGTTGTGTTTTGTATGAACACCCTCCCTAGAAATGTGATATATCCTTTCTGGAAAAATTTGGTCCATAGTTTTTTCTGTGCCTCTGCCCTGCCACCCACTACTCTTTTGGGAGCATATCTCCCAACAATCTTCTCATCCTAAGGACATGATCAGAGAAACCTCCCCCTGCCCTGCCCTGCCCTGCTCTGCCCTGCTCTGCCCTGCTCTGCCCTGCTCTACCCTGCCCTGGTTTTCTATGTGTCTCTATCTCTTTGCCTTGCTGTCTCTGTCTTTCTCTTTCTCTGTTTCTCTCTCTTTCTGTGTATATATGTGTGTGTGTCTGTGTTTGTTATCACCCTAGTACATAGATACCATAACAGATTGAATATGTAAAGAGTGGGCCAAAAGTCACAAAGTTTAAAAAAGTTTTTGAAAATAATTTTTCTTTATTTTTTGCCATTTACAAGATTTGACTTTTCACATTTAATGTAAATTAATATATATATACACACTGTATATGATGCTATGGTATTATAAATTAAAAACAAAAAAGAAAGGACTTATTAGTTATTGAAACCCCTTCATGACTTTTGGCCCACCTTGTAGAATTAGTACATTTTTTTCGGGGGGGGGGTGGTGGTGGTGGTGGTGGTGAGGCAACTGCAGTTAAGTGACTTGCCCAGGGTCACACAGCTAGCAAGTGTTAAGTATCTGAGGCTGGATTTGAACTCAGGTACTCCTGACTCCAGGGCCGGTGCTCTATCCACTGCACCACCTAGCTGCCCCCAAGTACATTTTTAAAAAAGAAATTGCTACATAATCAACTCATTTTTTGAAGTTCCTACATAGGGAAAAAGAGTTATTGCTGTCGGGATTTGTCTTTTAATTAGGTTTTTTCTGCTATTTACTTACCTTATAACTGGTATATTGTAGTACATCATAGAAAATTTTTCTATTGCCTGGAATGGCTAGAATTAATAGTAGTAATTAGTCATGGTGGTAGTAGAAGTAATAATAGTGGTGGTGGTCGTGGTAGTAGTAGTAATAGTAGTAGTGATGATAGCTTATATAGTACTTAAAAGTTCCAAAATTGTTTTATATATGTAATTTACACTAAGATGACAATGGTCATTAACCTTAAACTTTATTCTCATGGGGACATGGTGGGGATATTTACTTATTTGAACAATTTGTCATGGATCTGTGATTTCATTTTTGTTGGATGCTCCTTCATAAACTCCCTCCCCTTTATGCTTTAAAGTGTTTTCTTTTAGAGTTGTTGTGAAAATATTTAAAAGCCTTTGGCCAGTCTGGAGATAAGCTTCCCTCAATTTAGCTAGGTATGTCTTTGGGAAGCAGATGCAAAGTCCATCCTAAGGATATACTGGAAGCTTTTGCACCTTGTTAGGACTTGGCAGAAACTATACTATGTCAGAAGAGCCTTGAAGAACCCAGGGGCACCTCTATGCCACAAAAGAAGTAGGACTTTAATCGAGGAATTATGAGGCAAGTTATTTTTGAGAGAGAGAATTTCCCTTAAATACTTTCAATTCAGTCTTCCTAGAAAGTAGGCTGCATGATTTGGGGAGCAGGGAAGAAAAGGCTGTATGATGGTTTTAAGGACTTTAAAGAAGGGAAGCAGAAAAAGAAAGGAAAGGTGAAGGGGAAGGATAGAAAGGGGTATTGGAAGGGGAAGGAAATGAATAGAGGAAAGGTGGGGAAAGAAGCAAAAGGACAGAAGGGCAAAGATAATGGAAGGGAAACAACTAGGAAGGGATAGGAAGGCAAGGTTAGGCTAGGCTAGGTGAGGAACTTCCTTTTACCTCTTTCAGTTGAAGTTCCTCTCTTTCTTCAAGGCCTAAGGTTTTTGTCTGCACCAGGTAGTCTTCTCTGATTTCTCCTCTCCCCAAGCTGATTAGGATCTTTCCTTTCCCTCATTCCTTAGAGCAATTTGGAACCCTCCTTTGTGCTTAGTACAATCTGTCAGGGACTGTCTATTTCATTTTTGTATCTTCAGCACATAGCAGTTTCTACACATAGTATAATGCTTAATGAAAGTCTGTTGAATTGGGGGCAGCCAGGTGGCACAGTGGATAAAGCACTGGCCCTGGATTCAGGAGGACCTGAGTTCAAATCTGGGCTCAGGCACTTGAAACTTACTAGCTGTGTGACTTTGGACAAGTCACTTAACCCTCATTGCCACACACACACATACAGACACACACACACAAATCTGTTGAATTGAAATGTGTGTAACATTAGCCTTTGTAGGGAAGCTTTTGTTTAGTTTGTAAGGTGATACAATCATCCTTCCAAGCTCAACCTCCCTGGACTGACTGAAGATTTTCTTTCCCCTGTCAGTCTGGATGATATATCATTTCAACCTGGAAGAAACAAGGCCAACTGAAAGAAATTCTCATTTAGAAAACTCAAAATTCCATTGCCAGCTGGAGTTATTTATTTACAATAGGTGTTGCCATAGGGAATCAATGTACATCTTGGTATAATCAAATTATACACTTTCAAACCCAAGCACGTTGCCATCTGTAACCTTGGACTCAGGGGCTGTCAGGACATAGGGTTCTCAAGATACATATGTTGCTGGGGGAGGGAAAGGGGAAAGAGGACAGTACAAATGGTACTCCTAAATTAATAGGGCATAGTAAGAATTAGGAAACTAGTAAGGGACACACCAAAGCAGCCTTCTGACTATGCTTCATGCATGGCACTATGTACCTTTGCACAGTCACTAGCCCATATCTAGAATTCAATCTCCCTTCATCTTTACCTTAGCAAATCCTTAGTTTCCTTCAAGACTCGAGTCTAATTCCCAAGTTCACTTTTTACACAAAGCCCTTTATGATCCTTTTATCAGTTCATTTCTCCCCTTCAAATCTCAAATAGATAAAAATCTATTTCTTTCTCTCTCTCTCTCTCTCTCTCTCTCTCTCTCTCTCTCTCTCTCTCTCTTTCTCTGTGTGTCTCTGTCTCTCCATGTATGTATGTATATGTGTGTATACACACACACACATATATATCTATATATGTTCTGCCACTCATCTGATATACATCTATGCATATGTGTATATGAATAAATATATGCGTATATGTGTATATACTTTGTCTCCTAGCATGGAAGCTCCTTAAGATTAAGGGTTATTTAACTTTTTTTTTAATTATAGCACCAAGTGGTACCTGATACATAGCAGACACTTAATAAATTGAATAATTAATTCTAATTGATTAATTGATTCTCTGTTATGTGAGGGCCAAAATTTGATATTCTTAACTCTAAGCTAACCCAAACCCTTTCCAATTTAGCTAGTTCAAAGGAATTTAGGGTTTTCCATAAGTAACTCACAGAAACCTGACAGTTTACAGTTGCTGACCAGAGACAGCATTTGCCTCAGACAGAGCACAAACACACACTGTGCACCACCACCTCAAGAGAGCAAGAGGAAAGAACAAGAGCAAGCTCAGGTCCTGGAAGTAGCCCACCTCAGTTCTGGGGGCAATCTCCCGTCCCCCAAAAGGGGAGGTCCTTCAAAAAACTACCTGTGTAACCTGGGGGTGGGCCAGGTGTGGCCCCTCCCGAATGAGTTAGCTAAAAATGGGAATATTAATCTTTACCACAAATAATTTTTACCACAGTTAACTGGCCATAAATGAGTAGAGATAAATTCTGAATCTGAATGCCATACATATCTCAAGAACAGAGGAAACTGGAGACTTCAGGGGCAGAGCCAAGATGGCAGAGGAGAGGCTGTGATTCCCACAAGCTCCCAATAAACCTGTCCACTCACTCCCAAATAATTTCATAAAAAACAAAACTAAACAAACAAACAAAAACAAAGAAGCCTAAGTTTAACTCACAGAAGAACAGAGTGAGACTATTTTCCAGCCAGAAATGACAATTGAGACTGTTTACTGATTGGGCTGAAAGAGGAGCTCAGCAAGAGGCCAGGCCCCACCCAGGAACAGACTCCTCCAACTCTTCAGCACCAGCATCCTCTTCTGAGGCTTGGCTCACAAGCCAGTGAGGGGGTTTTGCAGTTGGCTGGAGTAACGTTCCTGGAGTCCCTGCTGGAGTTGGTGTAAAGCACCCTGATTCTGAACTAGTGGGCCAAATTGAGTAGTGGCATCGCAATTGGGGAGGGGCACAGGTATGCCAAAGTTCTGACCATAAAGAATTAGATTTCTACCAGACATCTGTTTCCAGGTTGAGATGTGTCAGCAAAGAAAACAGCCGACTTTGACAGCTTCTTTGGGGGAGGGGCAAATTCCAGAGATCCCATGTCAAGGAGAAAATATGACAAGCAGATAGAAAAAAGGGATTCAAATACTGTGGAGCGACAGTCAGGATAACACAGGATTTAGCAGCTTCTACATTAAAGGACTGGAGGGCATGGAATATGATATTCCAGAGGGCAAAGGAACTAGGACTGCAACCTAAAATAACCTGCCCAGCAAAACTAATTATAATGGAACTTCAATGAAAAAGAGGACTTCCAGGCATTTGTGATGAAAAGACCTAAACTGAATAGAAAAGTTGACTTTCAAATAGAAGACTCTAGAGAAGCATAAAAAGTTAAACAGGAAATAGAAATCATGAGGGACATTAAAAAGTTAAACTGTTTACATTATTACTTGGGAAGATAATACTTCCAACTCATAAGAACTTTCTCAGTATTAGGGAAGCTTAAAGGAATATACATAGACAGAAGGCACAGGTGTGAATTGAATATGAAGGGATGATATCTGGAAAGCATTTGTCCATACTTTTTGTGGTGCAGGCAGGGTGGGGTGGCTTATATCTGGGTCTGGATTTGGGCTCGGGGCTTCCTGGGTCCAGGGCTGGTTCTTTGTCCACTGTATCACCTAGCAGACCCATGATGACATCTATAAAATAAAGTTAATGGATAAGAGGAATGCACTGGAAGAAAGGGAAAGGGAGAGGTGGAAGGGTGTAAAAAAGCTCACATAAAAAAAAAAAAACAAGAAATAAAAAAGAAAAAGCTTATGGAGTGGAGGGGAAAATAGGGAAGGAGCAGGGGAGTGAGTGAGCCTTCCTTTCATCAGAATTGGCTCAAAGAAGGAATAATATAAACACTCAAGTTGGTATAGTAATATA
Organism: Dromiciops gliroides; assembly: GCF_019393635.1. Classification (NCBI taxonomy): domain Eukaryota; kingdom Metazoa; phylum Chordata; class Mammalia; order Microbiotheria; family Microbiotheriidae; genus Dromiciops; species Dromiciops gliroides. Next base: position 480,590,408 of record NC_057862.1, on the reverse strand, counting down.
TTTTGCCCTGAAGGAAAGTGGGAGGGGAAGGGTAAAAGGGGGGGAGAGGTGAAGGAAGTTAGGGCAGATTGGGGCAGGGGGAAGTAAAAAGCAAAACACTGTTGAGGAGGGATAGGATGAAAGAAGATAGAAAATGGAGTAAATATCAAGGGGAGGAAATAAGATGAAGGGTAATAGTAGTAGTAGGCCTCCACCAGTCGTGGACGACCATAGATCAGCGCCATTGAAGAGCCACAGGCCACAATGTGGCTGTGCAGTCAGATATGGGAGCCGCAGCTCCTGAGTAACTTATAACCACTAACTGTTGCGTCCCATGGTTGTATCTACACCATGAGGAGTAGCTGGAGTGTCCTCTCCAGGGTGCTGGCCTGGGCAGATCAATATGGAAAACAAGCTGTTGCCCATGCAGCAGGTTTTCCGTCTCCATGACATTGGTGGATCCAAAGGAGAGGCAAAGCCAATACAGTCTGGCACCAGTGCCACCACAGGAGTTGCCAGAGGGATGTGATGTCCAACATCCAACTGCCTAAGGGACTCTGACTCCTGATTTTTCCTCGGGGTTAACTCCCGAAGCCTTTCCCATATATGGGTATAGCCACAAGGCAGCAGAGGTTTAAAATCAGGGTTCCTTCCCCTAGGTGGGTTGCCTGCCAAGGCTAACGAGCCCCACCTGCCTATAATACAATCAGCAATAGTAACTGTGAAAGAAATGATGAGCAGGATGCTATCAGAAGGATGTATAGAAAATGCAAACCATCAACAGAGGAAGACCTGATGAGCTTGAATACAGATTGAAGTATAATTTTATTTGTTAGTTCTTCTTGCTAAAGTTATTCTGTCTATTTTATTTCACAATTTGACTAATGTGAAGATGCTTGTGCTTGGCATAACTGCATATGTATGACATATTGAATTGCTTGATTCCATAGGGATAGTTGAGGAGGGAGGGAGAAAGAAAATTTCGAACACAATGTTTTTAAAAAAATCAATGTGAAGAAATGACAAGCAAGCAGATTTCAGAGAAATCTGGAAGGACTCACATGAACTGATGCTGAGTGAGATGAGCAGAACCAGGAAAACACTGTACACAATATCAATAACACTGTGTGTTGATAAACTGTGATAGACTTGACTCTTCTCAGCAATACAGTGGTGCAAGATAGTTCCCAAGGACTCATGATGGAAAATGCTCTCCAAATCCAGAAGAAAAGAACTGTGGAAACTAGATGCAGATTGAAGCATACTTTTTCTACTTTTTTGTTTTCCTTTTTTGAGCTTTTTCCCTTTTGTTCTGATTCTTCTTTCACAGCATGACTAATACAGAGATATGTTTAGTTTGATTGTACATATATAACCTATATCAGATTGCTTGCTGTCTTGTGGAAAGGGGAGAGAGGAAAATTTGAAAGTAGAAATCTTATAAAAACTAATGTTTAAAACTATAAGATAGACTTCAGAAGGTCCATGAAGTTGGGTAATTGATTCTGTAATTTGATGTGTTTTACTTTATGCATTTAAGACATAATTCTGAGAAGGGATCCACTGGCTTCACCAATCTACCAAGGGATCCAGGCCACAGAAAAGAAGTAAGAAATTCTGCTCTAAGTAGTGTTCTCCTAACTGAGTCAAGTCTATTAACATGAGATCTATGAACACATGTAGTTTAACATTTTCATAGGTATTTTCAAATAAAATTGGTCTCCTTTGTAAAAAAAAAAAAAAGATCACAGGAAATTGGATCAAGCAGGATAGCTTATGTCATCCTTGCTAGGTCCTCTATCTATGCCTCCTGATGGAAGCTAATCAATTAGTAAGACTCAGGTCCATCAGTCGTTTAAAAGATAGCTTTATAATAATCAATAGGGTTCTTGATCCTTAGATCAAGAAAGAAAAATTATTGTCAACACAGCAAGTAAAACAAGACTGACCAAAACTAGAAACTCAATTATGTGTATCACGCCCTTCTATGATTTCCTTGCATGGTTTTAGAATTTGAAGTATATGATTTGACCCACATTGTTGCAGGCCAAAAAGATAAAGTACATTTTTCCCTGCATAGGAAGGCATATAGATTCAAATAGCTACAGTGACTGATAATCCATGAATGTAGGCCCTAATTCCAAAAGAATTCTTTCAAGCCCTGTGTGTAACCTAATCTGTTCATTACAAAATTTAGGGCATTTGGTGAAAGCTCCATACACTGTCATCTATCTTTCTAAAAAACTCCACAGATTTTTCCAGCTTTGGTCTATACAGAACCAGCTGGATATCTGGGTTGAATTGGTTTACTAAGAATTAACTATTCACTCACATGACTTCATTTTCCTGACCTAAGACAAAGTGAAAATCTGGGAATATTACTAATGCATACTTATCAGGTGCCCCTTATTTTATGAAATATTCTGGGGGTGACTTCCTATTGGCTAAAAATCCTTGTAGTCAGCTTAAGGTTCAAGCCATCACCATATTTAATATATTTATAGCTGAAAGATACCTCAATTGTGTTATAAAAGAATTGAAGTTTGTATGCAGATAGGGATCCACCTAGCCATCCCCATCAATACTATAGATACTTGATTCCTCAAATTTCCACGGAAAAGCCAAACAAAAGTTTCATTAATCTCTTGAAGTCTCTTTGTTCTTGATATGATTCAGGGAATGAGACACAAACACTCCTTGTCTGACCCCTACATTCTACCTAAGAGAAATACTGATGTACACAGAGAGCTTAAGTGATTGGCCCATGGTCACCCAGATATAAATAGATGTACTGAGAGTCAAGCTCATATTTCCTGACTCTAAATTCAATAATAGCTGGAGTATGGCTTACTTGCTTCTTTGTTCCTTGAATTCTTGAACCTGACTACGTTATATGGCATATTTGAATCTGACTAACACTAACCAAAGACTTTAGAGTTGGAAAGGACCTTCTCAAGCATGTAGTCTAATACCTTCACTTTACAGAATTAATAGAGTCCTAAAGAAATAACATTACTTGCCCGAATGTAGTGGAATTTGAATTCAAACTCAGATTTCTCATTCCAAACCTAATACCTTTATTACTACATCAAGCTATCTCCTTCATAAACAAAGTTGTACTTTGTTTATAAATGGTGACCCAATTTAGCTGTGCCCTTAATCCCCATTTATATTAAGATTCTGGATTTTTCACAGAAAAGACCATTAAGATCTTAATTTATTACAGACATTCTTTGATTTCCATTCACTTCCAGGACCTGAGATACCAGCATTCCCTGTGCTGTTGCAGGTGTGCTTATATTTGAGTTGTGTGGAGCAATTCTGCTATCCATTTTCAAATCACCCACGATGGTTTGCTGCTAATTAATGAATGAAAACTACTCCCCCTCACAGGCCTCTTGTAACATTATTGCCTTTCTAGGGTTTCACACCCAACATGTCAGCACATTTCCCAAACCTGCTAGCTCAGTTTTGCTAGCAGTTCCTATTATTAATTTACGGGCAATTTATTTAACCTTTCTTCAGTCTTTTCTCTTGTCCTGTCTTCTTTGATATTTTTAGCATTTCCTCAGGGTAACACCTCAAAATTTTATTGAAATAGGATATCTGCTACCTTCAAAGAGATATTAATCAATGTGAAGTTATACTTAGATGTAATTTGGAAGGAAAACTTCCCTCAGTATTCCTTCCTTTCCAGTTCTTTCTACTCCATTCCTCACTCTAGGTTCCTTTCTAGTGTTCTTTCTGGAGAAATGAATTTGATAAGTTACTAATGGTGAAGCCTCTAATTAGTTTACTAAATTCCCCTAACCTCCTGCTGAGTATTTGAATTTTTAAAAAAACCTGGGGGGATACATGAAGAAAAAATCTCTAATGGTGTAATTGTAGACATTGTATCACATTTGAGGAGGTATTATTTTGAAGCAAGGGGAAGCTTCTTAGAGTCTTGGATATCACATCATCTGTGCAACCAACCATTTTGCCTAAGTCTAATACCAGCCCTGGGCTGAAGGATTGTAGTTTCAAATCTTATACTGTCTCAACATTTTAATTCAGGTTGATTTAATTCTGCTTAATGAGATGTGTAAGATAGTCGTTTCAATTGAACTGGATATCCTCTGAGGTGCCTTCTAAATCAAACACTCTATGGTTCTAAAATTCAACCAAGATTTCAACAACATTTCTTCCCTGAGAAAGGCTAGACTATTATCAGTATGCTCCTTTTCACTGTATAATGGGACTAGAGTGCTAGCAAACAGCTGTGTGAACATCTCTTCTCACACATGCATTCCTATATGGACAGAAAGTGTGGCAAATTAGCATAGGGTTACAACACTCCAGGGTCAATTCCATTGATATTTAAGGAGACATTAAGACTTACTGAAAGATGTTAATATAATTAATGCTTGAATTGATCTTGGAGATCACTGTGGTTCAGTGGAAGACTTGTAGGACCTGGAATCAAAGGACATGAGTTCAACTCTCCCTTGTGCTACTTATAACTAGTATAAATTGGCACAAACACAGCTAACCTCTTTTAATGCCCTTCATAGATTTAAAATTGTAATCTAACTTATCATTTTCATTATTATGCATATAAATGAGACCCACGCATTAGGAAAAAAGAATCAGGAATACCCAAGAGATGAAATATTGCTGAATTTGGAGTAAAAACTCCAAGTCCAGACTCTGCCATTGTCTATCTGTGTGATCGTGGGTAAGTCAACATTGAGTTTCTTTTGGTCTTAGTTGCCTTACCTGTAAGATGGAGTTGGACTCAATAACTGCTAAGGTACTTTTACTGTAGAAATTTATGATGCAATGAAACTAAAGCCCAGAGAATGGAAATACCGTGCCTAAAGTCACACCATTAGTACTAGAACTGAGATTTAAACATAGGTCTTAAGGCTCCACATGTTCTTATGACAGGTGTATGTGTGTGTTTAAATTCCTGGACCTATGATTTTATTTATAAAGAGATTTCTTTCTATGTGTCTCCTACAAAAATAAAGGGGGACTGTACTCTGTCTTAGTTGAGGTTAAATAACTTGTCTCATATTTTTTAGTAGATAGTAGAAGGAAGACAGCTGACCACTACATAAAGATGACTCTCCAGATACACATTATTCATCTTTTGCTTTATTATTGTTTATTACTTAGGGGGGTATTTTATAAACTCCTAGGCATGTAAACTTCTTCCATTAATGCAGGGTCATAATTCACCTATAAATTATAATCTTAGAGGCAGCTAGGTGGCTCAGTGGATAGATCACCGGCCCTGGCTTCAGGAGGACCTGAATTGAAATTCGGCCTCAGACACTTACCAATTACTAGTTGTGTGACCCTAGGCAAGTCACTTAACTCCAATTGCCTCACCAAAAAAAAATTATAATCTTAGATAATTGCCTGAATGAAGCAATTTTAAGTTGTCATACACAAGTACCTTGCAAGGTCATTGCAAGCAAAATACTCTGAAAGCCCTATATACATGTAAATTATTAATACTATTCTCAATTTCCCATCAAAGTAACAAAATTCACTGGAAATTATACATAGTGCTTTTTTCAGACCATGAAAAATCTTCTGTCCATGAATTCTACCTCTTAGATTGAGCTTTTGTATCTATTAGTTCAGGTGATTTTTGTTTTTGTTTTTGTTTTTCTGGTGACCAAGCCCCAAATTAAACTTGTGTATTGACTCTGATAAAGTTTTCTCCCCATTTTGCCCAATTTTTAACCTCCTCCAGGGGGACACGGGAGGGGAATTTTCCCTACCTAACAATGGCATCCTTCATCTATATATTGCTAGGTAGGGGCCATAATCTGGTTCTATCTCCAAATAAGATCTCCCTTGACTTGGACTGATACTGCCATGAAAAATCAAAATGCATATTTTGAGTATCCTACCTATGTCAGGACAAATTACTTGTTGAGTATATCAAATATGCATATAGGTTTTGTCTAGGTCACATGATCAACAAGATGGATGACTAGATTTTTGTTTTTATTTTTTTCCCAATGCTTACAACTTTTCAAACACCTCTAAAATATGAATTTTGCATCATAGCTAACATGATTTCAAAAGTCTTCATGGTTTAGATCACCAAAAACAAAACAAAACAAAAAGCTCAATGAACTAACAAACAGAAAGTTTAATATTTAAGCCCATTTTTTGGCAGCCCATTTCTGTGTTTTTTGGTTTTTTGGGGGGTCTTTTTGGTTTGGGGTTTGGGTTTTTTTGATCATTGTATTTTATCTTTTTTTTCTTTTTAAATTATAAAAGTATTGTATTATTTTCTAGTTACATATAGAGATAGTTTTCAGCATTTGTTTTTATAAGATTTCTAGTTTCAAATTTTTTCCTTCCCTCCCTTCCCCCCCCCAAGACAGCAAGCAAGCTGATATAGGTTATATATGTACAATCACATTAAACATATTTCTGTATTAGTCATGCAGTGAAAGAAAAATCAGAACAAGAGGGAAAACCTCAAAAAGCAAAAAACAAAAAAAAGTAGAAACTGCATAGTTTCATCTGCATCCAGATTCCACAGGGTTTTTTGTTTGTTTGTTTGTTTTCTGGATGTGGACAGCATTTTCCATCATGAGTCCTTTGGAATCATGGATCATTGTTAAGAAGAGTAAAGTCTATCACAGTTGATGATCACACAGTGTTGTTGATGCTGTGTACAATGCTCTCCTGGTTCTGCTCATTTCACTCAGCATCAATTCATGTAAGTGTTACCAGGTTGTTTTTTTGAAATCTGCCCGTTTATCATTTCTTACAGCACAATGATATTCCATTACATTCATATACCACAACTTGTTTAGCCATTCCCCAATTGATGGGCATCCCCTCAGCTTCCTATTCTTTGCCACCACAAAAAAGCAGCTATAAATATTTTTTTTACATGTGGTACTTTTTCCTTTTTTATGATCTCTTTCAGATATAGACCTAGTAGTGGTATTGCTGATTCAAAGGGTAACGCACAGTTTTATACCCTTTTAAGTATGGTTCCAAATTGCTTTCCAGAATGGTTGGATCAGTTCACAGCTCTACCAACAGTACATTAGTGTTCTAATTTTCCCACAACTTCTCCAACACTTACCATTTTCCTTTTTTGTCATATTAGTCAATTGGATAGGTGTGACGTAGTACCTCAGAGGAGTATTAATTTGTATTTCTCAAATGAGTAGTGATTGAAGACACTTTTTTCATATGGAAAGAGATAGCTTTGATGTCTTCATCTGAAAACTCCCTGTTCATATCCTTTGACCATCTTTCAATTGGGGAATGACTTTTTTTTTTAATTTGACTCAGTTCTCTATATATTTGAGAAATGAGGCCCTTATCAGAGATATTTATTTCAAAAATTATTTCTGTTTCCCTTGTAATCTTGGCAACATTAGTTTTTTTGTGCAAAAACTTTTTTAATTTTATATAATCAAAATGATCTATTTTATATTTTGTTTTACTCTCTATAACTTCTTTGGTCCTAAATTATTCCTCTGTAAATCTGACAAATACATGATTCTATAATCTCTTAAAGTGCTTATGGTATCATCTTTTATGTATAAATCATGTACTCATTTTGAACTGTAATAAGTTTGAAAGCCAAGTTTCTGATCTTCACAGCAGAAGTAATTGGTAGAATATAAACTTTTGAATCCATACTGGCAAGGTTGAATAAAGAAACAAAAGAGAGGATAATTTAGTGGGAATGCAAATATAAAGAACAGAAAGATACTCTAGGAGAGAAGTAAAAAGCAATCATATTAAAAGAAAGCGTGCTCCCCATACAAGTAAAATAACATGATCTCAGAGGTAAGATGAATAGAAGCACATTAAAGATTTGAAGGCTAACACAAGAATGTGATACGTCAAAAAATGAACAATATGTTGCTAGAAAAAATATGAGAAAAATATCCAAAATAACAGGTAATCAAAAAGAGATTGCAAACTCCAAGACATATAGTGGTTAAATTTAACAATTTCATTGAGAAACAAGCAAACAAACAATCAAACAATAACAGATTATTGGTGGAATTATGAATTAATACAATTACTTTGGGAATTTGGAATTATGCAAGATTGTGACTAAAATTTATGTATTCCTTGATCCAGAGATTTTATTAAAATACTCCAAGTATTCTATTGATAAGAAGAAAGTCCCCACAGAGGATACTTAAAGGAGCACATTTTTGTGATAGCAAATATTTGGAAACAAAATAAGTATCCAGAAATTAAGGAATAATTAAGCAAATTGAGGTGCATGAACACAATTCAAAAGGTCTTTCTATAAGAAATGACAAATGGGACTTCTGGGGCCAAGATGGCAGGGTGAGAAAGCTCTCTCAACTTTCCCCACCAAACCAATGGAAAATGAATTGGAATTGTTCTAGGAGCAGAAAAGCAGCCTACCAGCCTACCAGCCTACCAGGAAAGGTTTATCTTACCTGGGTGGGAGGGAAATGAGGTCCAAGAGGAGCAGTATCAGCAGGTTCTAGACTCACGACAAGGAGCCTGAAGCAGGACTCTAAGCCTGGGGCAATCTACCAGGAAGGGCCTTCCCTCCTGCTATCCAGCAGCCCCCTAAGCAAGTGAGCAGTCTGTGCACCATAGCAAGGACCCTCACCAGCACAACACAAACATCCAGGGAGGCCTTGATCCCACTGCTGATCAGTAGTAAAACCCCACTTAGAGTCTGACCAACAGCAAGATCCTGCCTCTGGAGCCTATCAGCAAAAGGATTCTTTCCATAGCAAACCAGGAGCAGGGGGCCCTCAGCTTTGGGCAGATCTGCAACAAAATTACTCTTCCAAAGCATGGTAGCAGTGACTCTGTTACCATAGCAACCCAGCAGTAGGGTCTCAAACCTTGAGAAGATTTGCAACAAAATTACTCTTTGGAGCCTACTAACAGAGAGGCCTTGTTAACAAAGCTACCCAGCAGCAGGGCACCACCCCTGGAAAATGCCATCGCACACCCGGGGGAAACCAAAAGAAAGGTTCAACACCCCCCCCCCCAGTACCCATTGGATAAACCTAAAGACAAAGATAACAACTAATCACTGCATTCTAGTGAAAGCCACCAGTAAGACCCAGAGCCTCAGAATAAAAAACGTGGGATAGTGTAAGACTAGAGCCCAGCTCTCTAAAATAAACAACAAGTCACAAAAAGGAATAAGAGAACAAAACAACAAAAATAACAGCAACAAAAGTGTGACTCTAGAAAGTTACTATGGTAATAGAGAAGATAAAGGCATAAACTTAGAGGAAGACAATCATACCAAAATGGCTACATGTGAAACTTCAAAGAAAAATTTAAATTGGTATTAGGTCCAAAAATAATTCCTGGATGAGTCTAAAAAGGACTTTAAGAAGCAAATTAGAGAAGTAGAAGAAAAAATGGGAAAAGAAAAGAGAGTATTACAAAAGAATCATGAAAAAAGATTTAATAGCATGAGGAAAGATATAATTTTTTTTCCCCCTGAGGAAAATAACTTCGCAAAAGCAGAATTGGCCAAATGGAAAAGGATGTACAAAAGGTCACTGAAGAAAATAATTCTTTAAAAATTAGAATTGAACAATGGCAGACTAATGACTCTATGAGACATCAATATATGATAAATCAAATCAGAAAAGTACAAAAAGAAAAGAAAAGAAAATGGGAAATTTCTCATTGGATAAACAACTGACCAAGAAAATAGAGCCTAGAGAGAAAATATAAGAATCATTGGATGACATGAAAGCCATGATTAAAAAAAAAAAAAGCATGGACAACACCATTCAAGAAATTTTAAAAGAAAATTTCCTCAATATATTAGATTCAGAGGGCAAAATAGAAATTGAAAGAATCCACTGATCACCATCTGAAAGAGATCCCAAAATGAAAGCTCCAAGTAAAATAATAACCAATTTTCAGAGTTCATAGATCAAGGATAAAATTTTTAAAAATTCAAATATTATGGAGCTAAAGGCAGGATTACACAGGATTTTGCAGTTTCCACATTAACGAACCGCAGGACTTGAAATTTGATACACTGTAAGACAAAGGAATTAGTTTTGAAAGCAAGAATTGCCTACCAAGCAAAATTGAATATGATTTTTTATAGGAAAAATTGATATTTAATGAAATAGAAGTCTTTCAAGCATTTCTTTTTTTTTCTTTCTTTTTCTTTGAGGGAGGTGGGGCAATGGGGGTTAAGTGACTTGCCCAGAGTCACACAGCTAGTAAGTGTCAAGTGTCTGAGGTCAGAATTGAACTCAGGTCCTCCTGAATCCAAGACCAGGGCCTTATCCACTGCACCTCCTTAGCTGCTCCCAAGAATTTCTGATTAAAAGACCAGAGTTGAATAAAAAAATTGACCTCTAAATATAAGACTCAGGCAAAACATAAAAAGTTAAAAAAAGAAACAAGAAAGAAAATATGTAAGAAATTAAATATGGTTAAACTGTTTAAATTTCTATATAACAAGGCAATATTTATTTATATCTTAACAACTTTAGTACTTATAAGAGGAATTAGAAAGAATATATGTAGAGAGAACCTGTTGTTATACAGTTACATTAATGGGATGATAGTCCAGAAAACAAAATAAAGGGGTGAGAAAGAATTTGTATGGAAGAAAAACGAGGGGGGAGATTGAATGGAGTAAATCAACCCCCATAAAAGAGGCATGAAAGAATTATTATAATGAAGCCACAATGAGGGTTGTGTTGGTAGGTAAAGCTTAAACTTTATTCTCGTCAAAATGGGTTCAAAGAAGTAATAACACACACCCAGTTAGATATAGAAATCTATCTTACCCTCTAAGGAAGTAAAAAAAAGGCAGGCAGGGATAACAGAAGAGGGAAGGGGGGACTAATAAAAGGGAGCAGATATTGGGGAAAATGTTGATCAGAAGTGCTGAGGGAAAGAATGGGGGCTAAAAGTGGGGGCAGATAAATAAGTGAAAAATAGCATGGAGGGAAATAAGGTTAATTATCATAACAATAAATGTGAATAGAATTAACTAACCCACTAAACAGAAGGGCATAGAAGAATGCATTAAAAATCAAAATCCTACAATATGTTGTTTACAAGAAACACATTTGTAGCAGAGAGATACACACAGGATACACATAAGTGGCTGGAACAGTCTATTTTGGTTCAGCTGAAACAAAGAAAGCAGGGGTAGAAATCATGATTTCAGACAAGGCAAAAGCAAAAATATATCTAATTAAAAGAGATAAAGAAGGAAACTATATCTTGCTGAAAGGTACCATACACAATGAAATAATTTCAATATTTAACATATATACACTAAATGTTATAGCATCAACATTTTTGAAGTAGTTAAATGAGTTACAGATGGAAATAGATAATCAAACGATACTAGTAGGGGACCTTAACCTTACTTTCTCAGAATTGGATTAATCTAACCAAAGAGTAAATAAGAAACAAGTTAAGGAAGTGAATAAAATTCTGGAAAGTTTAGATATGATAGATATCTGGAGAAAAAATGAATGGGAATAGAAAGGAATATACCTTTTGTTCAGAAGTACATGGGACGCACAAAAATTGACGATGTATAAGGACATAAAAACCTCACAACAAAATGCAGAAATTGGAAATACCAAACAATCTTTTCAGATATTAATATAATAAAATTATATTCAATAATGGGCAATTGAGAGATTAAACTTATTTGGAAATTCCATAATCACATCCTAAAGAACAAGTGGGTCAAATAACAAATCATAGAAACAATTGATGATTTCATTAAAGAAAATGACAACAATGAGACACCATATCAAAATTTAGGGATGCACTCAAAGTGGTACTTAGGGGAAAATGTATATCCCTAACTGCTTATATCAATAAAATAGAGAAAAACAGAGCAATGAATTGGAATGCAACTAAAAACAAAAAAAAATAGAAAATAGACAAATTTAAAATCCCCAATTAAAAACCAAATTGAAAATCCTGAAAATTAAAGGAGAGATTAATAAAATTGAAAGTAAGTAAACCACTGAATTAATAAATAAAACCAAAAGCTGATTTAATGATAAAAATAATAAAATAGCCTTTGGGAAGGAGAAGAGAAGGAATGAAGGAGGGATAGAATTTGGAACTCAGAACTTTAAATAAAAATGTTTACTGTAAAAAAAGAAATGAAAAATGCGATGAATAAACAGCAACATGAAAAGCCATACATGGACTGATGCATAATGAAGTAAGCATAGCCAAGAAAATAATATATTACTACAACTATGTAAAAAACAAGAACAGGCACAATAAATTGAAACTTCTTGCTCCAAAATGTTCTAAAATGTATGTCTTGAAGGAGATATGAGAATTTGCTCTCAGCTTATTCCTTTGCAGAGATGAGAGACTTAAAACTTTTGTCTATTGAATTGTTTTGGAATTTTTCAATGTATTGATCAGCTATATGACTTGTTTCTCTTATTTTTAATTTTTTTTCTTAAAACATACTACTTTATATATGAGATGGCTTTTCAGAAAGTGAAGGGGAGAAGGAGGGATTATGAGGGTATATATAGTATTGAAAAAAATACAATAATTCCTTTTTAGAATAGGAAAAACATGCATATATAATCATTCATATGCTGTGAATAAGAATTAGGCTCTATTCCATCATATACAAGTTGTATAGATGATGGCACAAGAAATATATAGTTATTTAATTAGCATTACAAAAATTACCATAATTAATTTCTAACAAATATAGTTTCTTTGGAGAAGAAAAATAAGAGTCTCAGCAAAGGCTTCATCTCCATTTCCCTTTAATAATCAGAGGCATATGATATGTTGCTTATCAGCTTCAATATTTTTTGCAACATAATTTATCATGTTTCTTTTCTTCATTACCATAGATGTTTGATAATGGTGTTTGTAAATGTCATTGAAATTTCCTCTTCTTCCTTCTCTAGTTTTAGCATACAACTAAATTTGATCACATACACACATGCATATCAATCAACATGACAGCCCACATCTTTATTGGCAAAAAAGATAGTTCATTAGGATGATACTTGATGTTACACTCTGTATTATCCATTTGGATATGTTTTTATTCTATGAAGGTATTCAATGAATTAAATAAAGGGAATTTCAATATTTTAAAAGTTTTAAAGGAGAATGTTTTCAATCCATCAGCCTTTGCATTAAGGACCTAGCATACTTCCATTGCAACATTCTTCTACTGATAAACAATAAGTGCTCATTCACCAAAAAGAAGAAAATTTTCATGCTGAAAATGAATTTTAGCAATTGTAATTTAGATAATAATATGGAAAATTTTAGATACTTTAATACTTAATATTTTTTTTTACAAATTCAACAAAACCTTTGAGTATCTAGTGCCTTCCACAAGCTGAGCACAGTGCTAAATACTATAGATAAAAATAAAAAATATAATTGTCTTTGCCCTCACTTACTGTGGGTTTTAATTTGTCTGCTTTTGTCTATTTAATCTACATTAAAGTAGCAGCATGTTTGTAATTACTACTGGCCTTGGAGTCAAGAAGATTTCAGTACTATCTCTAACATATATTTGGTCTTTATAAAACTCTAGGTTATCCTTATGCCAAATTCTACTCACAGATATGAGCTAGGTACCTCAGATCAAGCCTACATCTACCATTCAGCTTTCTAGTTGTATCCCTGAAAGATTTTGTGTCTTTCTCTAATTTTACTCACTCAAGCCTACAGAATTTTATGCTCTTCCCATGGCAATGGAGTGATTAATGCTGAAGTTTCATTTATCTCATTAACATCAATTTTTTTTATATAAAAGGGATAGCTACTGAGAATAGATAGTAAAAACAGAAGTTATAACAATATTTCCTCAACAACTAGGGGCAAATCAAACCTATGATACCTAAGACACTGATGAGAGTGAGCTTTAACTTAAAGCTCTTTGTTTACAGCTTCACCTCATCAATTTAACTTCTAAATGTGGCAGAAATGATGGATGTATTGGTTCACCTGCCTGCTACTGCTTAGCTAATGAAAGCAGATTACTTTTTAGAGTCTCTTGCATTTAGAGTCTCCCTCCAACCCCAATGTGGATTCTACGTCCCAAGCTTCTACTGCTTGCTATTCCAACCTTTCAAAGCTTACAAGATCATATACAGCTCCAATACTTCTTCATTTAAAAGCAGGAATAATGAAAACATCATTGACAAAAGCAACATTGGAATCATTCATAATATTTGATTATTGTACTTCTCGATAACTTTATTGTAAAAGTAATTTTTAATGCAATTAGGAGTATATCTAAAGAGCTTGTGGTCATAAGGTAAGATTTAAGGTATGATAATATTTATGTCTAAATAATGTAATATAAGAATGTTTGGAAAGAGTATATGAGGGACAGCTAGATGGCACAGTGGATAAAAGCACCAGCCCTGGATTCAGGAGGACCTGAGTTCAAATCCGACCTCAGGCACTTGACACTTACTAGCTGTGTGACCCTGGACAAGTCACTTAACCCCCCACCAAAAAAAGAGAATATGTAGACAGAGGGTGTCATCAAAAGGTGACAATGATGATGTAACACCATAGAAAATAAAATAAAGGGCTAAAAAGAAATTGCATGGAAGAAGTAGGAAGGGAGAAATGAATGGGGTGAACACACACCCATAATTGGAAGGATGAGCAGATGAAAAATAGCATGGAGAAATAAAGACAGTCATTATAAATATAAATGTGAGCACATTTGAGGCAGAGTGATACACTCTGGGTGAATGTAGAAATTTGGAGTGGGATCTATTATGCTTTGACTGTATAGCAAGAAAAATGGGTAGCAATTATGATTTCAGACTGAACAGAGGCAAAAAAGATCTAGTTGGGGAAGATTTGGAGGGAAACTATATTGTACTGAGGTGTAGCATGGAAAATGAAGTCATATTAATACTTTACATGTATATGGCAAGTGGCATGGTATCTGGTTTTTCTAAGAAGTTGAATGAGTTGAAAAATCTCTAGTACCAGATGGATTCACAAGTGAATTTCTACCAAACTTTTAAAGAACAATTAATCCCAAAACTACTGTAACGATTGGAATGACGCCACCTGCTGGATACTTACTGTAGAAGAGTTCTGCCCATGAAGCGAAGGTCTTTGAGGGCAAGACCAGGAGTCTTTTCTTTGGCGGGGAGGAAGTGACGCAGACTAGTGGGAGGAGGAAGGAAGAGACTGGCGCTGACTCTGGGTCTTTTTCCTGAGGACGCTGGCGGAGAAGGGAGCTAGAAATGTGCTCTCCCTTTAATAGATAGGAATCTAGGCCTTTCTCTCTCTCTTTACCAAATTCTTATTCTCCTTAATAAATGCTTAAAAGTCTAACTCTTGCTAAAGCTTGTAATTGATTGGAGACCACTCATTAGATATTTTAGACAGACTAGCAAGAATTTTAGCCCTTAACAGATGGCTGACCACGAAGAGGAAAGCTGAACCTCACTTCTGATCTTCTGGTTGGGTAAGAAATTTCCCCTACCCTTTAAACTGCTAAGTACTGGCGTACTGGCGTACTGGCGTACTGGCGTACTGGCGTACTGGCGTACTGGCGTACTGGCGTACTGGCTGTGTTTTCCCTTTAAATTTTTTCGAATGGATCTTTTAAACTCCCTAATTACCCTATTTTTGATTTTAGTCTGTTTAACCAGACAAATGGGAGATAAGATCATGTTAATGCTTTGTTTTTGTGGATTTTCTATTTTTCTTTTTCTTTTTGTTAAAAGAGCCAGCAACTTATTCACACAAGGAAATATCTCTCCCTCTCCCAACCATGCTTTTTCAGAGAAACCTGAAGAGATTCCTGCAGCTTTTCCCAGTTCTAACACTAATTGTTGCTCTAATTTTGCATGCCTGGAGGCAATGATCCACCCTCTAGAAGCTTTTAATCCCCTAGCACCTGGAGGCAAAGTGGGGGAAGAGGAATCCAGGCCTGAGTTCAAAATCAAGTCTGATTCAAATTGCTCTGGTCCCTCCCCTCCTCTCCAGACCCCACCCTCTACTCCTCCCATGGCCAAGCCCATTGCTTCCCCTGCCTGGGAAGTCCAGAGATCTGATGCACATGCTCAACTTTCTCTAACTACATTTGCAGCTTCAGACTCAGCCCTTTCCCAGCCTGGCTGTGCTTCTGAGGCAACCTTAGAAAACCCTTTAAATTCCAGATATGCTCGATTTGTTCATAATTTTGCTAACCTGCTTTTGTCTTTAATTAGTAATCTTATAAAGCATTTGTATGGTGAAAAGCCCGACAGACAATATAGAGGGGTTAAAGAAGAAAAACTTAAGCTGAATAAGAATGACAATCAACATAGTTCAAGACTCGGCTTCTTTTGCCATGGAAGGGTATATATTTTACAGAAATGTAGAAGTAAGCAGCAAGGTATTGATATGAGTATTGGGGATTTTAGATACCAGAATCAAAAGTGTTCTGAATTCACTCAGAGTAATAGTATCAGTTCAGAGGTTACATAGGATTTCTATGCTATTATATATA
Organism: Dromiciops gliroides; assembly: GCF_019393635.1. Classification (NCBI taxonomy): domain Eukaryota; kingdom Metazoa; phylum Chordata; class Mammalia; order Microbiotheria; family Microbiotheriidae; genus Dromiciops; species Dromiciops gliroides. Next base: position 480,573,919 of record NC_057862.1, on the reverse strand, counting down.
CATTTTGAAATTAATGGTATGGGTTTATTTTCATAGAGATTTTCATGCTTTTGAGATTGTGTCTTATACTTAGTTTCTAAAACAAGGAGAATATTTGTAAAAGCTTTTTATAGTCATGTGATCAAGTTTATATTTTATAATACTCTTATTGATATTAAGTTCATATTCATTTAGATTTCCTTAGTTTGAATTTCACTGTATTTTATTGTTCCATGTGTATTTTCTTCTATTCATTTGTCTATCTAATTTTGAAACATTGCAAGATGGTTTTGATTTTATTATACAATGTTAATTCTAGGAGTATTGTGCTCCCATATTCTGAGTTGTTTGTTTTTGTTATTTTTTCTCAACTGATTATTTGATTAAACTCTTTAAAGCATTTCCCTGGCAAATTGTTTGCCATGGCAAGTGTAAATTGATTCTAGAAGTATTATTTTTGATAAGCATATTCCAAAAAAAAAAAAAAGAGGGGAACATTTGTAAAAGTTTTCTTTGAGATTGTGTTGTGCTTTAACTTGTATTTAAATATGTTCAGATTTTTCAAAAAAGTAATTGTATACTAAGTTAAAAAAAAGGGGTATTATTTGAAATTGTTGCATAATTATATATTGTGTTCTGAGTCAAGATGTATTCACATTTTTTGCAATCATTTATTATCCTCAATTTTTAAATCCATATGAGACTTGGATTATGGGAACTTATCATTTAAGACACTAATTACCTTTATTCTGAGTTATCAGATGCCAGTTGGCCAAGGTGCCATCCAATCACAAGAGGAATACATGCAAGAGCAGACACTGAACTGTCACATGAGGGGAGACATGCATGAAGTCAAGGTATGGCCGAGGGAACGGCTTTTGACAAATGTTGAGGTTGGATTCTCTTGGTTTAATATTTTATTCTCTTTTTCCCCACAATATTGTACAGATGGCTGGAAGTATTCATCCCACCCATCTCACTTCTACACCTGGCTTCTATGCTCCCTCCTATATGCCTGATGCCATGGACATCTTAATCCCATGGATCTGATTAAGTCTGACTCAGTTTCCTCCAATATGTTCGGTGGCATGGACGTATATTCCATCCACCTATTTTAAGCCTGGCATACTGTATGGGCAGTATATATTGCTCAAGTGTGGGAATGCTCATATCCCATCATTTCTCTGTTCTTTTATGGTAACCCCCATAATTATCTCAGGTGTCATGATAAATACAGTGTTGAATTTGGCCTTGATACCTGTTACCAATTATATTAGATTTTCTAATTTCTCATAATGGCATGAGGATAATTAGGCAGATGATGCAAAAAGTGATGAAACAAAGATAAAAATTATTTTTAAAAATTAATATCGCAGCAATTGTCTTCTCAATTACCCTCCATAAAGGGGGACTATAATAATAATATAATTTTAAAGGATGGTTCAATTTTTGTTTTATTATATGTTTCATGTGTAACAACTAAGATTATGAATTCCCTTAGACATGTTTTTGAGAACTTTCATTGTTTGATTTGATTATTGACAAAGCTATTTTAAAGTTGTGTTAAGCTCGATTTTGTAGGAAATTTTCCTGGCTGATTACCAGCATCCACACATCAACCCCTGAAAAGACTTCCATTCCACGACTACACCTAGAGGACATCTGAGAAAAGACTTTCAGAGACTTTAAATGAACAGTTTTGATTTGTTGTTTTTGTTGTTTTTTTTTTCTCTTTCTGTTATAATATACACCATCTGTAACATGTATTCTCTGCAGAGGCCCTCCCTTTGCAAGACCAATGTCAAAGCGTCGGTTCATGAGGACAAAAAAAAAAATCACCCCTCTGGACAAAACTTTCCTCTCTTCCTTTTCTATATTGTTGTTCACATATTATTAGTTAGCAATAGTTATTATATTGTTTTTACTGTTCCGTCAAGGAAACATTTTGTTTCTTGAGGAACAACAGGGGGGACTCTGTTAAGGGCTAAAATTCTTGCTAGTCTGTCTAAAATATCTAATGAGTGGTCACCAATCAATTACAAGCTTTAGCAAGAGTTAGACTTTTAAGCATTTATTAAGGAGAATAAGAATTTGGTAAAGAGAGAGAGAAAGGCCTAGATTCCTATCTATTAAAGGGAGAGCACATTTCTAGCTCCCTTCTCCACCAGCGTCCTCAGGAAAAAGACCCAGAGTCAGCGCCAGTCTCTTCCTTCCTCCTCCCACTAGTCTGCGTCACTTCCTCCCCGCCAAAGAAAAGACTCCTGGTCTTGCCCTCAAAGACCTTCGCTTCATGGGCAGAACTCTTCTACAGTAAGTATCCAGCAGGTGGCGTCATTCCAATCATTACACTACATAAATTATTTGAAAAAATAAGAGCTTCAAAAAGGCTTGGAAAGACATGCATGAAATGATGTATTGTGAAGTGAGCAGAATCAAGCAAATATTCTACACAGAGACAGCAATATTGTTTTATGAAGAACTGTGAATGACTTGACTATTATCAGCAATGCAAAGATCCAAGTCAATGCTAAAGGTATATTGATGAAACATACTATCCACCACCAGGGAAAGAACTGATATTGATGGAACACAGACTGAAGCATGCTATTTTTCACATTCTTTCATTAAGTGACAAATATGCAAGTTATCCATGATCATATATGTATAACCCATATCAAATTATTTCCCGCCTCGTGGAGGAGAGAGGGGAGGGGGCAAGGGAGGGATAGAGATTGGAATATAAAAATATAAATAAAAATTTTAATCTGGAAAAGTGGGGGAGGGGTGTGTTGGGAAGGCTATAAGAGGTATATATGTATTTAAACACACAAACACACACACACATATATATATCTTGTGCATTTATGAGTTATTTAGGTATTATTTATATAGTAATTATATTTTTAAAATTTTGTCATATAAATTATTTCTATAAATTGATATATATTTATTATTTATGAAACCGTTATTTAAGAAATTAAAATATGAAGTTATATGTATTAGAATATATCTAGGTATATCTAAATGTAATAATGTAGATAATTTATATTATATATGTCATATATATGTGTATATTATATCTATGTTTGATATATGTATAAAATATAATTATATATCAGAAATTTAAAATTTTTTTTAAAAGAATCATTCATCCTGAGCTGCTGAGAGTTTACTACAGTCTTTTCCTCTTACGTTGAACACAGACCACAGAAGAAGAGACATGATTTGGGCAGTTGCTACTTTTGCAACGTGCCCCCATTTCAGCTCTGTAGCCAATCAGCCATCCAGCTCCTCACCATATGGTTTGCAGACTAGAACCAGTTATAGAGTGTCTGCAAGTTTAGCTGCATATAGGAAGCTTCAAAGCTCAAATGCCCCTCTTTCCCAGTTATTATAACACATGTTCTGTACTTACATTGAAGAATGCCATTCACATAATCTACAGAGAGTCTATGGGCAGCTGGGTGGAACAATGAATGGAGTGACGGGCCTGGAGTTAGGAAGACTCATTTTTGTAAGTTCAAATCTGGCCTCAGACACTTAGAAGCTGTGTGACCTTGGGTGATTTAACCTCTGGCTTAATCCTCTGCAGAAGGAAATGAAGAACTGCTCTAGTATCTTCACCAAAAAGACCCCAAATGGGGTCAGACAAAGGAGGACACAACTGAATAACAACAATAAAGGAAGAGACTAACTGTATAATGTTTACAATTTTCAGTGTGACTATTAGAGTCTTTCAAAATTTGGAGTAGCAAAGGATGCTCCCAGTATCTTATGTCTCAGGTGTGTGTGTGTGTGTGTGTGTGTGTGCGTGTGTGTGTGTGTGTGTGTGTGTGTGTGTGTGTGTGTGTGTGTGTGTGGGTATGGGTGTGTGTGTGTGATGGGTGGGGATGGCTGTGTAGTGGGAGCCAAAGCATGGGAACAGTAAGCTACCTTTAAAAAATGTAAACAGCAAAAGAAACTCTAACTATCCCGTAAGAAAACTTGAATGTGACCCTGGGCCATCCCTGGCATTATGCCTTCTTTGTTCTGTTTCTATATAATACTTGGCCTGGCCTGAGAGTGGGTACATACAGGAATCCATATTACTTTGTCCTGCTACTGCCCAGGACTGGCCTTCTTTAAGTAAGCTCCCCCAATTAACCCTAATAAAACATATTAATAACCAAGCTGGCATGGGCCCTTCTTTCTTAGCTATCTAGGTATTCTCTTGGAGGGTATATACCCTACAATTAGCATAATCTGGGAAGAAATTATCTGCTCCATTATAATGTGTGTATGTATGTATATGTGCGTGTGTGTGTGTGTATGTGTGTGTGTGTGTGTGTGTGTGTGTGTGTGTGTGTGCGTGCTCGTGTTCAGGATAGAGAAAATGGACTAGGCAAATACCTCTCATTAGGAAGGGGAGAAGGAATCACAATATATTAGAATTGCATGAGCAATGTGCATATTCAATAGCCCTCAATGAAGATCCTTTCAATTATCTATAAATACTCACAGGCATTTGGCAATTCAGACTACATATTATATAAAGGGCCTTACCTATCCACTTAATAAAGGTTTGTTGAAATAAATTGAATAAAATGTCTCCTAAATGTGAAATTTGACAAATGACTTCTCCGAGTTCTGCTCAATGTTCAAAATATTGGATAAATTTAAAGTAAAAGTGGGAGTCTTACATGTGTCTTAGGAAAATTCATGACTTCTTCCTCTTCTTGAACATGCAACCCCTCCCTTCAGTATTTCATTTGGTTTGTGTTATTGGAATCTCACTATTGCTTTAGTTGATATATTGCACATTTCCTCTACTGCTTATTTTCAGTCCTGTAGATAGCATACTATTGCCTTAACTGTAATTTTCTCAGATCCCTTATTTTTTCAGCAAGTTCTGACCTGGTGCTAGAAAATATTTTCTCTGTGCCCCATTTTGTTCATCAATGTTATTAGTTATGTGCCACTCAGTATTGATTGATTCATCAGCTTTCCAGTAAACCACTACTTCTTTATCCATATCATCATTTTAAGTTAGCAATCAATTTCACAAAGGACTTTTCTTTCCTTTTTGGACAAAAGATCAAGCTAATTATTAAATATGGGGTTGATCTTTCTCCTGCTGTGTAGCTGAAGAACTGTTTACCTCAATCTGCTTGCACATTGTACTTGCAAAAATATTTAAAGCCTGGAAGGCTTGTTTGTGGACGAATTTACATAATAAAAGTAGAAATTTGGAACATAGGACTGTATTGGGTAATGATGTCTCATCAGTGTTATAGCTGACCTTTTTATTTCCTCTCTTTCCTCTCTCCCTTTCATCTATTTGAGGGAACCAAATGACCATGGGGAGTTGGGGGGAAACAAGTTTCTCATACCTCTATAGGTCTTAAAGATTTTCTTGTGTGAATACTCCACAAAGTGTGATTTGAGAATACAGGATCCTCAAGAGCTATTGAAAGGGTGTCAAAAGGAATGTCTAACACCAAATCAGATACTTACCTGGGACACTGTATGTTCAAAATCAGATTCAGTGCCTGAAGTTTCTACTTGGCAAGATTAACCCAGTAAAGCAAAAATTTACATTCTGAAGAGAAAAACTAGACATAGGAACAACTCCGAGAACTTGTAGATCACCTTTTCCTTGTGAAGGAAACAAATACACATAATTGACATTTTTCCTTTACTTTGATAGCAAGAGCATGCAGAGTTTATTTTTCTAAGAGAACTAAATCAGAGACTTCTAGGCAGTAAACTAAAAGAGAAATTGTACAGCCTACTCTTCCATGCTCAGGGTAAAGCCAGATTTTAAAAGAGAGAAGTGACATAACCATGTGTCCATTGGAATATTACCCAGAATCAACAGCATCAGTGAACCATTACCTGTTAGAGTATACACAACACAGGAGAACAGTAAGAAAGAAATCAAACAAGGTAGCATAGTAACATGGCCACATGTACATGCGGACTCCTTGGTTACATATTTCCTTTTTTTTATTCTACTCTATACCTATTATTTTCACTTAGGTATACCTGTTCCTATCACTGGTAATATATCTATGGAAGATTGTACCTCAGGCTTGAGATAGCAAATACTCTACTAGTTTTTAGGATGCAATTTTATTGAATAATTTTGCTTTGAACTAATTGTATCATCTGGAAAACTAATAAAAATAAACTTATCAGTGTGTGTGTGTGTGTGGGGGGGGTCATGATATGATCTGGAGTGCATTTAGACCCAAAGTACCTCAGACTTGGGGAAGCATTTCTGGGAGTCCTAACTGTAATAAAGAGGTACTGCATGCTTAATTCATTTAATTTCTAAACCTAAAAGAACTTCAGAATGAGAACTTATTTTTTGGCCTACTGCCAGCAAAGCTGGATAGGAAAAGATAAAAATGTGAGCATATGCTTTCAAAGAAACTTGCCTATTATTAAAAATGTAGCCACAGGAAACAATCATTAACCAACTTTATTTAAAAAAATACATATGCTCTACTAAACCAGTTTTAGCATTTCCAGATTTTATCTTAATAGGATAGTAGAAAAAATGAGAAAGAAAAATACAAATTATTAAGAATAGATTTTTTCAATCAAGAAGTTATTTTTAGACACATGGTTCTCTGCAGACCAGATTAAAAACTCTATTTCACAAGTTAAAGACCATCTAGGTGTTAAAAATTGTCTAATATCTAATATTAGCTGATTCCTATTAGCTTTCATACTAAGCCTCTGGTAAATGTTCCTATTACAAAAAGGCTCCTTTTAACATTCTCCTTTTTTCCCATTCAATAAGCTCTGTGAAGGGATCATGTTACCAAATCCTGTTTTTCTAATGTTATTTTCCTGTATATCATGAAGTATATCTATTCTAGGAGATTTCCACTGACCAACATAGAAAGTTTCAATCCCTTAGATTGCAAACTTCAAAGGTCACAGAAAATAAATCTAAAACAACTTGTATATACACGAATGCCCATGGTTTACATGGAGATCAGTTTGTAAAGGAAGGTGTGATTTGATTTCCTTTAGGGAAATCATTTTTCTCTTAACATGTTAATACCAGGAACTTTAGAAAGGATAAAAAGCTAACTTAATTGGATAAAGTTATCTAATAACTTTGTGTAAGTGTACAATATATTGATTTCTAGATTATTTAAGATATATTCTTGGGATAGGCTTTCGTCCCCTAAGTTTCTATAATTTCTCCCATCCAGGCTTATAATCTTTTCTGCATACTCATTCATTCATAAATCAACTTAATTGTTCAAACCTGATTACATGACCAAAAAATTAAAGGATACACATTTTCTCTGATCCTCATGATCCCCCAAACCTCTGCAAAATAAGAACTATGTGTAAGAGGTACATTAAAGCTATCAATATAAGCTAAAGTATCAAAAATCCTAATGAGGTAAAAACATGATTAATAAATACCATGGTACTATTTCTTTTGTTTTTGGTGCTGTTGTTTTTTCTTTTTTGAGGTTTTTCCTTATTGCTCTGATTCTTCTCTTATTACATGACTAATGCAGAAATATGTTTAATGTTACATATATAACCTATTTCAGATAACCTGCTATCTAGGGGAGGGGGAAGGGAGTGGAGGGAGGGAGAAAAATGTGAAATTGGAAATCTTATATAAACAAATGTTGAAAACTATCTCTACATGTAAATGGAAAATAATAAAATACTTTTATTAAAAAATAAATAAATGCCATGGAAAGTTAATCCCTAATACCTAAAATACTCAGCACCTTCTCACCCACATCTACGATGCCCTGGCAAGGCTGCACAATGGGACCTATAAGTTTGTGATCTGGGATCCACTCAGAAATTCTCTTTTTTGTTGTTTTTCTTTTATTCAGTATTTTATTGTTTTCCAGTTACATATAAGGATAGATTTCAACATTTGTTCTCATAGGATTTTTAGTTCCAAATTTTTCTCTCACCGTCCCTTCCCTACTTCCTCCCCAAGACAGAAAGCAATCTAATATTGGTTATATATGTGCAATCATATTAAACATGTTTCTGCATTAGTCATATTGTGAAAGAAGAGTCAGAGCACAAGGGGAAAGCTTCAAAAAAGAAGGGGGGAAGGGGATAAAAAGAGAGGGGCAAAAGAAGGAAGGGCAGAGTGGGGAAGGGGACAGACAGAAGCAAATCTCTTTTGAAGAGTGATAGGATGAAAGAAGATGAATAATAGAATAAATATCATGGAGAAGGGAATATGATGGAAGGGAAACAGTTAACAATAGTAATCATGAAAAAGAGAAAAGGGGGAAAATTGTACAAAAATATTTATAGCAATACTTTGTGGAGGCTAAGAAATGAGAATCAAGGGAATGTCCATCAATTGAGGAATGATGGAAGAAGCTGTGCTATATGATTGGGTTAGAATGGTCTTGTGCTATAGGAAATGACAAACAGGATGATCCCAGAAAAACCTGGAAAGACTAATGATCATCGATGTATATTGAGCTGGGAGGATATAGTGCATAGTGACAGCAGTATTGTTCAATGAGCAATTATGAATGACTTAACCACTCTCATCAATACAATGATCAATGACAATCCCAAGGAACTAATGAGGAAGATTACTATCCACCCCCGTAGAAAGAACTGATAAAAAGAACACTTGTGTATTGTACATATATAACCTGGTTGCAATCTTGTGGAGGGGGGAAGAAAGGGAAGGAGAAAAATTTGGAACTCTAAATCTTATGAAAATGAATTTTAAAAACTACCCTTAGATGTAACTGGAAACAATAAAATGAATGTTTGTTGCTAAAAGAAAAAAAAAAGAAAAACAAAGAAGGGGAAAAAAACAGCCCAAAGGTAGAAACCCTATGGTTCAATCTGCATTCATAAAACACAGTTCTTTTTTCTGGATGTTGAGAACATTTTCTATTATAAAGTTCTTTGAAATTGTTTTGGACCATTGCATTGCTAAAAAGAGTCAAGTCTATCACCATTGTTCATCATTTTCTTTCTCTGTTTTTGTTCTGCCTGGTTTTGGTATTACCACCATACTTGAGTCATAAAACGAATTTGGTAGAACTCCTTCTTCACCTATTTTTCCAAATAATTTGTATAATATTGGAATTAATTGTTCTTTAAATGTTTGGTAGAATTCACCTGTAAACCTGTCTGGCCCTGGGGATTTTTTTCTTAGGGGGTTCATCAATGGCTTGTTCAATTTCTTTTTCTAACATGGGC